>NW_015505380.1:553474-578468 GCF_001515645.1 Sinocyclocheilus grahami
CATAAACATGCACACACACACACACACACACACACTCACACTCTCACACACACACACACACACACACACACACACACACACACATATATACATATATATATATATGTAGTCACATCATTTAGATATGTGTGTTTGGAAACGCAAGAGAACTTAAGTCTCTAATTACTCCCGCAGTTTTTCTCCGTTAATGTTGCGACGAGGGATCGATCCCCCTGTAATAAAACCTCACTCCTGTCACTGATTCTCTCCCATTCACAAAGCCTCCAGCTCTTCGTGACGTCACGTGAAGAGCAACCAATCGCCACGAGCGCTTCTCTATAAAAGTTTTCCCCGCTGGAACACTGCAGCACTCCTCTGGAGCTAATTAACTCTGAATAGACAGATTCAGCTGAGAAGAGGAGAAATATTCGTCCGA
This sequence comes from Sinocyclocheilus grahami, assembly GCF_001515645.1. Taxonomy (NCBI): domain Eukaryota; kingdom Metazoa; phylum Chordata; class Actinopteri; order Cypriniformes; family Cyprinidae; genus Sinocyclocheilus; species Sinocyclocheilus grahami. The sequence goes on from NW_015505380.1 coordinate 553,890, forward strand.
TCGCTCTGGGTAAGTCTGATGGCAATGCTGCTTTCTTTTAGAGAACATTTGATTTGATTTCAATTTTCAATTTCAATCTTTTTTTTTTTTTTTACACAAAAATATATAAAAAATGAACTCTTCTTACTTCTTTTACACAATATTGTACTACTTGTTCATTGACTGGTGTGCATTAGATTTTAGAAAATGGATATATAGATAAACATGTATGGTCTTTAAATATATATATATATATATATTATATTTATATATATATTATATGAAGAGTTCACATGCAAAAGCCATAAAGTGCCATAAAGTTTCTTCTAAAATAAGCATTTTTATCAGGCTCCTATGTGTAGGTTCAGTAATTCCACTTCAATAGCAATGAATAGGTTATTTTCATATATATATATATTTGACTAAAGATTTTAAATCAATATTTAAAGTTTTAAAGTTTCTTAGTTTTATTACAGTAAATTAAAGTGTGTGTGTGTGTGTGTGTGTGTGTATGTGTCTCAGATATGTGCTCTGACCTTGAGACAAATCACTTCACCTGTAGTTTATCATTAATGAATTTCGCAAAATGCAAATAACCGTCAGTAATTCCACTTCAATAGCAATGAATAGGTTATTTTCATATATATATATATTTGACTAAAGATTTTAAATCAATATTTAAAGTTTTAAAGTTTCTTAGTTTTATTACAGTAAATTAAAGTGTGTGTGTGTGTGTGTGTGTATGTGTCTCAGATATGTGCTCTGACCTTGAGACAAATCACTTCACCTGTAGTTTATCATTAATGAATTTCGCAAAATGCAAATAACCAAACAACATGCACTGGTTAAACTGCAAAAACAGATCTGTTAGTTGCATGCATGCACTAAAAAACTCATGCATGCACATGCAATGCAACATTACCAAAAAACAAGTTGCAGAGAGACGCACCTTTTTCAGTATCATTCGTGCAAGACGTGTTACTGCACTATTCTCTCTCCATCTAAGGTTAACAGTCAGTCTTATTGATCTCTCTTTTGTTTTAAGCAGGTAACCTGTTCAGTGTCTGCAAGAGCAAAGATTGTTGAGGGAAACAGAGCAGATAGCCATGCCTCTTACGGTTCTTCCCATGTTGGGCCCGATTTCTGTGTCTGAGAGCCTCGTGGCCATCATCACGATATGTGTGGTGTATCTGCTGATGCGCCTCATGCGTACTAAGATCCCTGAAGGGCTCCAGAAGCTGCCGGGACCGAAGCCTCTTCCCATTATCGGAAATGTTCTGGAAGTGGGAAACAACCCACATCTGAGCCTGACCGCTATGAGTAAGTGCTACGGCCCCGTCTTCCAGATCCAGATGGGCATGCGTCCCGTTGTAGTACTCAGCGGAAACGACGTGATCCGTCAAGCTCTCATCAAACAAGGTGAGGAGTTCGCCGGACGTCCGGATCTCTATAGCAGTAAGTTCATCAGCGACGGAAAGAGCCTGGCCTTTAGTACGGATCAGGTGGGTGTCTGGCGCGCCCGTCGCAAGCTGGCCCTCAGCGCCCTGCGAACATTTTCCACGGTGCAAGGCGAAAGCTCAGAGTATTCATGTGCCCTTGAGGAGCACATCAGCAAGGAAGGTCTCTATCTGATTGAAAGGCTTCACAACGTCATGAAGGCCGACGGGTGCTTCGATCCCTTCCGGCACATCGTGGTGTCTGTGGCCAACGTGATCTGCGGGATTTGCTTCGGCCGGCGCTACAACCACGATGACGACGAGCTGGTGAGCTTGGTCAACCTGAGCGACGAGTTCGGGAAGATCGTGGGAAGTGGCAATCCTGCGGATTTCATCCCTTTCTTGCGTATCCTGCCCAGCACAACGATGAAGAAGTTCTTGGACATCAACGATCGCTTCAGCAAGTTGGTGAAGAAGATCGTCAGTGAACATTACAACACCTTCGACAAGGTGGGAGCTCTCAGACTTGTCCATCAGATCGCTTTCCCTTTTATGCTTTTCATATGTGATCCTGGAGCACAAAACCAGTCATAAGGGTCAATTGAGATTTATGCATCATCTGAAATAAGCTGAATAAATAAGCTTTCCATTGATGTATGGTTTGTTAGGATCGGACAATATTTGAAAATCTGGAATCTGAGGGTGCAAAAAATCAAAATATTGAGAAAATCATCTTTAAAGTTGTTCAAATGAAGTTCTTAGCAATGCATATTACTGATCAAAAATTAAGTTTTGATATATTTACGGAAGGACATTTACAAAATATCTTCATGGAACATGATCTTTACTTAATATCCTGATGATTTTTGGCATTAAAGAAAAATCTATAATTTCGACCCATACAATGTATTGTTGGCTATTGCTACAAATATCCCCCAGCGACTTAAGGTCACAGATGTGATATTTTTTTCAGGATAACATCCGAGACATCACCGATTCACTCATCAACCACTGCGAAGACCGGAAACTGGATGAGAACTCAAACGTCCAAGTGTCCGATGAGAAGATCGTCGGAATCGTCAATGATCTCTTCGGAGCTGGTGAGCACTGGGAAAACTGAATAATTTTCAATCTTTGCATGATATTAAAGCGTGTCCGTGCTCATTGACAGGTTTCGACACTATCAGTACAGCTCTGTCTTGGGGTGTCGTCTATCTAGTGGCCTACCCTGAGATCCAGGAGCGACTGCAAAGAGAGCTGAGTGAGTATCTCTCTCTTTATGTCTTTCTGTCTTAAAAATTAAGGTTTCCTGAAGGGGGTTTCGCAGTGATGCCAAAGAAGAACAAATGTTGGTTCCTCGAAGAACATTTTAGAAATCGAAAGAACCTTTTTCCACTATAAAATTAAACTATATTCCCATAAAGAACCCTTATTTTTAAGAGTTTATAGTGGAAAAGGTTCTTCCACTTTTAAAAATTAAAGTTCTGTATTGGCATTAATGGTTCCATGAAGAACTTTTTAAGACCTTTCCATTGCACAAAAGGTTCTTTGCCGAGGAAAAAGGCTCTTTAGATTAGTACAATTTTTATCACAATAAGAAAAAAGGTTATTTTAAGAGCTATTCACTAAAAGATTCTAATGCAGTGAAAACCTCCTTTTAAGAGTATATTAAAATATTGTTATCTCTTTAAAAAATACTTTGGATTTTGGCAGCAATACAATGGAAGAACCATTTTTGGTTCCCCATAAAATCTTTCAGTGATCAGTCTTTAAAAGAACCATTTATTTCTTAGTCTGCAGAACATTTTGAAGATGTGAAGAAACCCTTTTACACTATAAAGAACCTTGTAAAGCTCCTTTATTGGCATTGAAGGTTCCGTGAAGAACCTTTAATATCCATAGAACCTTTCTGATGCAAAAAAAAGGTTCTTCTATGGAATTGCTGTGTGAAAGTGGTCTTTTGTAACCTTAAGAGTGCATGGTTGTTAAAGGTTCTTCATGGAACCATCGATGCCAGTAAAGCACCTTTATTTTTAAGAGACTAGGTAGATTTACTCCACTGCAACTGGCTTTCAAATCTTCCAATCTGACAAATGTTGTTAAAATCTTTCTAGAGGAAAAGATCGGAACGGACCGTACGCCACTCTTGTCGGACAGAACGGACTTGCCGCTTCTCGAGGCCTTCATTCTGGAGATCTTCCGTCATTCGTCCTTCCTTCCTTTCACCATTCCTCACTGGTGAGCTGAGAACAGCGTCCTTGCATTAAATAAAACCGCATGTGAATTAAGTTACTGAAGATGGACGCCTGTAAACAACGCTGCGGTGTTTACCAAAGTTGGCCGTGCCAATGACTGCTTGTGTTTTACTCTTTCAGTACGTCTAAAGACACGTCGCTCAATGGATATTTCATTCCCAAAGACACCTGTGTGTTTGTAAACCAGTGGCAAGTCAACCATGACCCGTAAGTTTCTCATAATGACCATAAAAAAGTTACTTTTAAAAGTAATGCATTACAATATTTCGTTACTCCCTAAAAAAGGGCGGGGCTTGCTTGTTTGTTTTTAATCTAAAAAAGTTCTATGCAAAAGCCCTTTCGCAACAAAAGTGAAATGAATGCGCCTCAGGCTGAAGGAAATGTAAATTCACGTCTGTACAGTAGAGGGCGCAGCTCAAACTAATCACATGAAGAATATGACGCAGGAGAAGAAAGTTCAACACTATTCAGCGATAACAAAAATCAAACACAAATGTGTAATTTTTACTTATTAGTATGGTTGAATTGGATCATCGGAGCTCAGCAGCAAAGACATTAGTTAATAAAATTGTATTCAATAAATAAATGATATTCGTCTTATTTAACATATTTAATTAGTGCAGGTTTGCATCATATTCCGAGTTTGCATTTGACTGTTTTTATTCATTTTGAGGAACACTGAATGTATTTTTGTGCAGGTGAGATGAGTAAACATGTTCATATTTAGTCTAGAGCTACAGTAAGATCATGTTCATACACAACGCTCTGCACTGACTCCTGATTTCTGTCACCATGGCAACACCAGAGCTGTCAGCCAATGCATGGGAAACAAAGTAACTGGCGTTACTTTTTTGAAAAAGTAACTCAGATATTTCCTTCTAATTTAAAACAATGCGCTACTTTACTAGTTACTTGAAAAAAGTAATCTGATTACGTAACTTGCATTACCCCCAACACTGGACTTAAATGTGGATGGTAAATGGTGCAATGCACTCTTAAACGAAGCTGAACTGTCTGTTTCTTCTTGCAGAGAACTGTGGAAGGACCCTTCGAGCTTCAACCCTGACCGATTCCTCACCGCAGACGGTACGGACCTGAATAAGATGGAAGGAGAGAAGGTGTTGGTTTTTGGGCTTGGGAAGCGGCGCTGCATTGGAGAGTCCATTGGACGTGCCGAGGTCTTCCTGTTCCTGGCCATCCTTCTCCAGAGGTTAAAGTTCAGCGGGATGCCAGGAGAAATGCTGGATATGACACCAGAGTACGGGCTGACCATGAAACACAAGCGCTGTATGCTGCACGTCACGCCGCAACCCGGCTTCGAAATCCCTGGCTCCGTGGAGTAATCTGAACAAAAAACGACATTGCAGTTTGAGTTGAGATCCTCGCCATCCGACACTATCAGTACAGCTCTGTCTTGGGGTGTCGTCTATCTAGTGGCCTACCCTGAGATCCAGGAGCGACTGCAAAGAGAGCTGAGTGAGTATCTCTCTCTTTATGTCTTTCTGTCTTAAAAATTAAGGTTTCCTGAAGGGGGTTTCGCAGTGATGCCAAAGAAGAACAAATGTTGGTTCCTCGAAGAACATTTTAGAAATCGAAAGAACCTTTTTCCACTATAAAATTAAACTATATTCCCATAAAGAACCCTTATTTTTAAGAGTTTATAGTGGAAAAGGTTCTTCCACTTTTAAAAATTAAAGTTCTGTATTGGCATTAATGGTTCCATGAAGAACTTTTTAAGACCTTTCCATTGCACAAAAGGTTCTTTGCCGAGGAAAAAGGCTCTTTAGATTAGTACAATTTTTATCACAATAAGAAAAAAGGTTATTTTAAGAGCTATTCACTAAAAGATTCTAATGCAGTGAAAACCTCCTTTTAAGAGTATATTAAAATATTGTTATCTCTTTAAAAAATACTTTGGATTTTGGCAGCAATACAATGGAAGAACCATTTTTGGTTCCCCATAAAATCTTTCAGTGATCAGTCTTTAAAAGAACCATTTATTTCTTAGTCTGCAGAACATTTTGAAGATGTGAAGAAACCCTTTTACACTATAAAGAACCTTGTAAAGCTCCTTTATTGGCATTGAAGGTTCCGTGAAGAACCTTTAATATCCATAGAACCTTTCTGATGCAAAAAAAAGGTTCTTCTATGGAATTGCTGTGTGAAAGTGGTCTTTTGTAACCTTAAGAGTGCATGGTTGTTAAAGGTTCTTCATGGAACCATCGATGCCAGTAAAGCACCTTTATTTTTAAGAGACTAGGTAGATTTACTCCACTGCAACTGGCTTTCAAATCTTCCAATCTGACAAATGTTGTTAAAATCTTTCTAGAGGAAAAGATCGGAACGGACCGTACGCCACTCTTGTCGGACAGAACGGACTTGCCGCTTCTCGAGGCCTTCATTCTGGAGATCTTCCGTCATTCGTCCTTCCTTCCTTTCACCATTCCTCACTGGTGAGCTGAGAACAGCGTCCTTGCATTAAATAAAACCGCATGTGAATTAAGTTACTGAAGATGGACGCCTGTAAACAACGCTGCGGTGTTTACCAAAGTTGGCCGTGCCAATGACTGCTTGTGTTTTACTCTTTCAGTACGTCTAAAGACACGTCGCTCAATGGATATTTCATTCCCAAAGACACCTGTGTGTTTGTAAACCAGTGGCAAGTCAACCATGACCCGTAAGTTTCTCATAATGACCATAAAAAAGTTACTTTTAAAAGTAATGCATTACAATATTTCGTTACTCCCTAAAAAATACGTTACTTAGTTACTTTTTATGGAAAGTAATGTGTTACGTTACTTTTGCGTTACTTTTCAAATCTGGGCGGGGCTTGCTTGTTTGTTTTTAATCTAAAAAAGTTCTATGCAAAAGCCCTTTCGCAACAAAAGTGAAATGAATGCGCCTCAGGCTGAAGGAAATGTAAATTCACGTCTGTACAGTAGAGGGCGCAGCTCAAACTAATCACATGAAGAATATGACGCAGGAGAAGAAAGTTCAACACTATTCAGCGATAACAAAAATCAAACACAAATGTGTAATTTTTACTTATTAGTATGGTTGAATTGGATCATCGGAGCTCAGCAGCAAAGACATTAGTTAATAAAATTGTATTCAATAAATAAATGATATTCGTCTTATTTAACATATTTAATTAGTGCAGGTTTGCATCATATTCCGAGTTTGCATTTGACTGTTTTTATTCATTTTGAGGAACACTGAATGTATTTTTGTGCAGGTGAGATGAGTAAACATGTTCATATTTAGTCTAGAGCTACAGTAAGATCATGTTCATACACAACGCTCTGCACTGACTCCTGATTTCTGTCACCATGGCAACACCAGAGCTGTCAGCCAATGCATGGGAAACAAAGTAACTGGCGTTACTTTTTTGAAAAAGTAACTCAGATATTTCCTTCTAATTTAAAACAATGCGCTACTTTACTAGTTACTTGAAAAAAGTAATCTGATTACGTAACTTGCATTACCCCCAACACTGGACTTAAATGTGGATGGTAAATGGTGCAATGCACTCTTAAACGAAGCTGAACTGTCTGTTTCTTCTTGCAGAGAACTGTGGAAGGACCCTTCGAGCTTCAACCCTGACCGATTCCTCACCGCAGACGGTACGGACCTGAATAAGATGGAAGGAGAGAAGGTGTTGGTTTTTGGGCTTGGGAAGCGGCGCTGCATTGGAGAGTCCATCGGACGTGCCGAGGTCTTCCTGTTCCTGGCCATCCTTCTCCAGAGGTTAAAGTTCAGCGGGATGCCAGGAGAAATGCTGGATATGACACCAGAGTACGGGCTGACCATGAAACACAAGCGCTGTATGCTGCGCGTCACGCCGCAACCCGGCTTCGAAATCCCTGGCTCCGTGGAGTAATCTGAACAAAAAACGACATTGCAGTTTGAGTTGAGATCCTCGCCATCGGCTCGCAATGCCAAATATTTGAAAGATGTTTGACTGCGATGCAGGTCAAAGCATCCGGTGCCTTTTACTGCAGTAATGCTGGATAACCCAGAGTGTGCATGTGGCTTTATCACCTTTATCATGTACATACATCTATGTTTTCATATGCACATGCACGTATGCATGGGTTTGTCCTTTCAAAACTCGAATGCTGATGCTGATAACATATTTGTGCTTCCAAATATAGTGCACAGATAACACTGAGTGCCTGTCGCAGCTCATGCGCCTTATGCTGCTTTAGTGCGAGTCTGTCTGACGAATGCCTTCTATAGTCATAAGCTTAATGCAGATTCCTCAGATCTGCTGGACTACATACACTGAAGCTATTTTCTGTTCGATTACGATCCCAAAATGTGATCCACTTGTAACTATACAGCCACTTTTACCGTGCACATTTTTCATGTGACGTTTGTACAGACTGTTGAAGATTTGGATCTACCTTTTTATATTTATCAAGGTGCTTCTGGACATTCAATATCATTCTAGATCAAATTTACTTCCCTGAATTATGTTTTTGTTGTTTAATTGTCTCTATGACCTGATACTCTTTGTGGCAGGTGCTTACTGTTTTGTATAATGAAGGAATTTAATGTTCTGAAGTACTCCAATTAATAATTCATGCAAATGTTTCCCATATCAACATTGTTTTTGCATAGCCTATTTATGATTGCTAAATGAATAATAAAACTTTCATTGTTAATGTGTCTGTCTGTCTGCCTGTCTCTAGTTAAAGATCATGCACATCATTAACTTTGTAGAGTTACAGAATATTAATCTAAAATCAAGATTTCAAATGTCTTATCAAATGGTTATAGCATAGTAACACTGCAAACATGATTCTCAAATGTACTACAAATAAAACCATGGATTTATGAAAGGACACAAAAGTACCGTTTTATGGAACAAACTAACAAACAAATATACTGTAATATTACCATTGCATATATAAAAAAATTAAATAAAAAAAAGCATGGAATTGTCAATGTATCGTGTTAAATTGTAATAACTTTTCTGAGAACTGAGAAAACTTTTTCTGTTAATGTAGGGGAATGTTTCTCATCTTGTGCTCAGATCTCTTACGGTGTTCCACAGGGTTCCGTTTTGGGCCCTTTTCTTTTTGCATGATATATGATTCCTCTGGGTCATATTATTTAGAGACACAACTTATCTTATCATTTCTATGCAGACGGCACTTCACTCTATCTTCCTTGACTTTTTTCTTTTCTTTTTTTGTAAGTGACAAGTACTTTTTAAAACTGGGGTTTTTATTTCATTCTGAGGTCTGTGGGAAAGAAAGAAAAAGGAAAAAAGAAAAGAAAGTTAGATTAAAAGAAATTCAAATTATATTAAAACAATTAAGTTAAGAATAAAAAATAGGTTAAAATAAATAAAACAAATTACATTACAATAATCAAGTTAACAATACAATTTGATTAAAATAAAAAGTAAACAATATAAAAATTGATTTAAATAAATAAATTAACCGTACACTATTACTAGCCAAAAACCTTAATTTGATACTAAATATTTATAAATTTACTAAATAATATTTTAATTGCTATAGTATATCAGTTTACATTAGTATAAATTGGGCTTTTATATGTAAAAATATACATTTTAGGATGTGGGACCTTCACATGAGGTGGATTCGTTGGGGGTTCGTGGGTCTAAAAGATTGAAAATCCTTATTGAAAGTGCCTACAAATATCATGTGAATACTTTGAAATCTTGATATTGTTATCATGGTATGATATATAATATGTTTATCCTGTCACCATACACTCATGATGCTGAGTGCTGAATACTGACTGGGCTGTTCGGTGTCCATTAACCGCGGGGGATGTTAGGTGTGTATCAGGTTTGCAGAGAAGCCATACAGCTATTTATCATCTAAATGAAATGACTGCAAGTATTATAAACTCTCCCTCATTTACACAGTCAGATGGACATTAACAATATGAAGATTCTTGAGATTGAGAATGGTGGAGCGATGAGGTCTGACCCCACATCTTCAGCATCATCATCCTCATCATCACATTCCACAGAAGAAAGAAAGTCATATGGGTTTGGAACGACATGAGGGTGAGTAAATGATGACAGAATTATTATTTTTGAGTGAACTAATCATATAACATCTGACTGACGAGTGTTGAGCTCTAAATACAGCTCACTGTCCAAAATATATACCAAACCACATTCAGGGGAACTGTCCCATGGTACAGTGTGCTGATATTCTATTCTGTATTCTATTCTATTTTCATATTTTACACTGTGTTCAATTCTATTTTGACTTTTCCCATGGTACAGCGTGCTGATATTCTATTCTGTATTCTATTCTATTTTCGCATTTTACACTCTGTTCAATTCTATTTTGACTTTTCCCATGGTACAGCGTGCTGATATTCTATTCTGTATTCTATTCTATTTTCATATTTTACACTCTGTTCAATTCTATTTTTACTTTTCCCATGGTACAGCGTGCTGATATTCTATTCTGTATTCTATTCTATTTTCGTATTTTACACTCTGTTCAATTCTATTTTGTCCTGTTATGCCTGTTCTATTCTATTCTGTTCTGTTTTATACTTTTTTATTCTGTTCTGTTGTAGTCTATTTTATCCTGTTCTGTTCTATTCTATTCTAATCTATTTTATTCTGTTCTTATATTCTATTCTAATATATTCTGTTCTATTCAATTCAAATATATTCTGTTCTATTCCATTTTATTTTATTTTGATATATCCTTTTCTATTTTATTCTAATATCTTGTTCTGTTCTATTTTATTTTGACACATCCTGTTCTGTTCTGTTCTATTCTATTCAATTCAAATATATTCTGTTCTATTCCATTTTATTTTATTTTGATATATCCTTTTCTATTTTATTCTAATATCTTGTTCTGTTCTATTCTGTTCTAATATATTCTGTTCTATTCAATTCAAATATATTCTGTTCTATTCCATTTTATTTTATTTTGATATATCCTGTTCTATTTTATTCTAATATCTTGTTCTGTTCTATTTTATTTTGACACGTCCTGTTCTGTTCTGTTCTATTCTATTCTGTTCTAATATATTCTGTTCTATTTTATTTTGATATATCATATTATATTATATTCTATTTTAATCTATTCTATTCTAATGTCTTGTGATCTGTTCAATTCTATTTTATTTTGACACATCCTGTTCTGTTCTGTTCTATTCTATTCAATTCAAATATATTCTGTTCTATTCCATTTTATTTTATTTTGATATATCCTGTTCTATTTTATTCTAATATCTTGTTCTGTTCTATTCTGTTCTAATATATTCTGTTCTATTTTATTTTGATATATCATATTATATTCTATTCTATTTTAATCTATTCTATTCTAATGTCTTGTGATCTGTTCAATTCTATTTTATTTTGACACATCCTGTTCTGTTCTGTTCTGTTCTGTTCTCTTCTGTTCTGTCCTATTCTATTTTATTTTGATATCTTGTTCTATTCTGTTCTATTGCTATCTTGTTCTGTTCTGTTCTATTCTATTCTGTTCTGTTCTAATATAATCTTTTCTGTTCTATTTTATTGTGATATATTCTGGTCAATTATATTCTATTTTATTTTGTTCTGTTCTCTTCTCTACTCTTATTTTTTCCAGTTATGTCCTGTTTTGTTCTATTCTATTCTAATCTATTCTACTCTAATATCATATGTTCTGTTCTGTTCTATTTTATGTCAATATATCCTGTTCTATTCTATCCTGTTATTTCCTGTTCTATTCTTTCTTGTTCTGTATTCTATTCTATTTTAATATCTTATGTTCTGTTCGATCCTGTTCTATCTTATTTTGATATATCCCATTCTCTTCTACTTTATTTTGTTCTGTTATATTCTACTCTGTTTTATCCTGTCCTGTCCTGTCCTGTTCTGTTCTATTCTATTTTATTTTGTTCTCTTCTCTACTCTTATTTTTTCCAGTTATGTCCTGTTTTGTTCTATTCTATTCTATTCTATTCTAATTTATTCTACTCTAGTATCATATGCTCTGTTCTGTTCTATTTTATGTCAATATATCCTGTTCTATTCTATCTTGTTCTGTATTCTGTTCTATTTTAATATCTTATGTTCTGTTCTATTCTGTTCTGTTCTTTCTTATTTTGATATATATCCTGTTCTATTCTATTTTATTTAGATATATCCCATTCTATTCTACTTTATTTTGTTCTGTTATATTCTACTTTATTTGATCCTGTCCTGTCCTGTCCTTTCCTGTTCTGTTCTGTTCTGTTCTGTTCTATTCTATTCTATTCTATTCTCTATTTTGTTCTATATTCTATTCTATTTATTCAGGACTTATTCCTGATAAGGATTTCTTCCTGATATCTCTGGTTTAAATGCATTGCCCTTATGAAAGTTTAAAAAACTATTTTAAGCAACATATTTTTATGTTACTAATAATATGCATTTCTAGTTTACAGCATATAGTTTATGAGGGTTTTCATTTGGAATAATAGCTGGAAAAGATCCAGCTCTAATGTAGTTCAGGTGACAATCTCTCTCACTGAGCCTGCAATCTCTGCTACCAAATCAAGGCTTTAAAAAAAAAAAGAACAAGTGCATGATAGTAACACACAGTACATGATGCATGTAGTCACGAAAACATCACAGACTCTCCCCTCGATCACACGACATGCAATTCAACACCCCTTCAAATGAGCTTTGTGTTCATTTAGAATCCAGATATTCCTGTTAAAGTGCAGAAATATAATCTAGTGTGAGTTGAGATGTTTGTGTAAGAGGCATTCAGCAGTCACATGATCCACCGTTACTATCATCTGCGGTGAAATCTTTGAGTCTGTTGTTATAGACGCTGCAGCGATTAATGAGTGAGGACGATTAAAGCCGCCGGTGTCCATTTACAAGCCAGTGGACTTTTGAACGGGCCGCCGCTGTGTTTATCTGGGTCAGGTGACCTTTGGCATGGAACAGAATTACACTTTACAACACTGTTTATTCCCTTCAGAGCAATTCGTCTTATTTCAGGAACTTTTCCTGAATGGCAGAGCGGCTCTGGATGAGCGGTCGGTTATCAGCTCTGAATTTAACAGAAATTTGAGTGTTTACAGTTGTCCCTTTGCATTATTTTACACACTATTTTCCTACTTAACCAGTTTAATCCCAAAAAATTTTCAAACATGAAAATATCCAGATGATGTGTCATTAGTTACCCATTGAAATAATCAATAATAATTGTCTTGGAAAAGTGTGTGAAAATTCTTTTGTGGCTGGTGGAATGATGTATTTACTGAATTAACATATTTCTGCAGTCATAAAGTTGTTATATATCTCAACCCAGCTATTTTAAACAGTTTGATCATATTCTAGGGTTACTGCTGTGCATAAAACCCCTTATACAGCACTGATAGGAACACTGAGATAAAATACAAAAACAACGTATTTCAGAAGTGTTACTTTATTGTAACATATAAAATTGTTATATTAGTGCTACCAGTACTACAACATCAATATTGTAACTTGTTTTTAACATTTGAACTTTAAATTTAGCGCAATATTTTGTCATTGCAACATTGTAGTGCAGCTTTCTCTAACAACTGCAATTGGATTTATATTGTAGACCTAAATTCACTGTTATCACACCATGTTTACTCATTCTATGACCACACTCAACAATATTTAATAATTGTGAATTCATATATAAATACTAAACACCTTAAAGGGGTCATATGATGCTGCTAAAAAGAACATCATTTTGTGTATTTGGTCTAATGAAATGTGTTTATGCGGTTTAAGGTTAAAAAAACACATTATTTTCCACTTACTGTACATACTTGCAACTTTACAGATCTTCTTTATGCACCAAGAGCTTGTAACACTTCAAAGAGAAAGGAAAAATTGAAATCGCATCATATGACCCCTTTAAAGATAATGTGGACCAAAAATCTTTGTTAACATACTTTATGCTTTAATGCAGTCATCATCTTCTCAAGCTGCAAACAGGAACTAAACTGCTTTGATCATGTAACAATTTGCACTAACCGTGTGAAACTGCACATATTTCATGGAGACCCTTTATTTTTTCAATATTTCCAGGGCGTGCACTAAAACATCAGTCAGTAAGGTTTTCAAAACTTTATAAATGAAAAACTTTTTTACGGTCACTATTGTGAGTGGTGGAATTAAAAGTGCTTTATATATAAAGCTGACTTGACTTGACTCTGCGCTGGCATCTTCAGTGGCATTTCCTCTGCTGATTTGTCTCCTGTTTGCAACGCGACCTCTGAAAACTCCCATAGCGTGCTAACAGCCTATACCAAAGTTCCTCTGTATAATATGCGTGTGACTAAGATCAATAAACAGCAGTGTGGGGGGTAACGCATTGCATAGTTACGTAATCAGATTACTTTTTTCAAGTAACTAGTAAAGTAACGCATTACTTTTTAATTTACAAGAAAATATCTGAGTTACTTTTTAAAAAACGTAACGCCAGTTACTTTGTTTTCCCATTTATTGACTGACAGCTCTCCTGTCCCCATACTGATAGAAATCGGAGGCGTTGTGTGCGCTGTGTAAACATGATGTAGTTCTAGACTAAATGTGAATGTGCATTAATTCATCCCACTCGCAAAAAAACTGATTTAGTATTCATCAAAATGAATTAAAACAGTGAAATGCAAACTCAGAATATGACGCAAACCTGCAATAATTAAATATGTTAAATAACACAAATGTATCTAATCCCATTTTATGTAGTAATGTCTTTGCTGCTGACCTTTGATGATCCAGTTCATCCATACTAATAAGCAAAAATGACTTTAGATAAACTAACAATTGTGCTTCATTGTTTTTTTATTGCTGAAGAGTGCCGAACCTTCTTGTGTTCTACAGACGTGAATTTACTTTTCCTCCAGCCTGAGAAAGATGTGAAAGGGCTTTTGCATTGGCTATAAATAGAACTTCTTATATTAAAAACAATCACGCCCTGCTCATATTTAAAAAGTAACGCAAAAGTAACGTAACGCATTACTTTCCATAAAAAGTAACTAAGTAACGTAATTACGTAGAGCAGAAGATATCGATTGAGAAGGCGGTTCACCTTTTTTTTTTTTTTGGGGTAATTTCCAACGGCTAATGCACAAATTACTCGGGGCCGAGACAACAGAGACTGAGGTTGAGTTGAGCTCTTATAAAAGGCCTCAGAAACGTTCCCATCTGATCTGGCATTGACTTTAATGAGAAATGCTGGAATTGAAGGATGCAGAAGATATTGATTGAGAAGGCGGTTCCCCTTTTTTTTTTTTTTTGGTGTAATCTCCAACAGCTAATGCACAAATTACTCGGGGCCGAGACAAAAGAGACTGAGGTTGAGTTGAGCTCTTATAAAAGGCCTCAGAAACGTTCCCATCTGATCTGGCATTGACTTTAATGAGAAATGCTGGAATTGAAGGATGCAAAAAGGCATTTCAGTCATGTCAACTCTCGGAACATTTTAGCATGGTGATGGTTATGACAATGTTAATGTATTTGGTCTTGGCGGAACAGATCTGCTACACTGCTGCTGCTGTTGGTTATTGCTGTAGTTGTAGATTATTGCTGCTGCTGCTGCTGCAAGCAAGTACAGGAACTTGCTACTGCCAATGCATACGGCGATACTGTGCCGTGAGTATTTAAGACATACTGCTGCTGCACAAATAGCATACAAAATAACCCTGTAGCAGATCTATACAGGTGGAGCTGGGGAAGGTGGAGGGTTTCAGAGAACTCTGAAAGCGCGCTGCAGGAATCTCAAGTGAATGCTAGCCAGCCATATAAATGCAAGGCAGTAAGCTCATTGGCTGCATATACAGCATGAACCAATCAGCTTGTGCCAAGTCGTTTAACTCTCTGAATATCATCAGTTACGTTAACACCCCGTCACCCTGCGCCATCTAGAGTTTCATGACTGAACTATATATTTAACACAGGCATACATTAGAATATGCACACTTTCAAACGTGCAGGTACAATACCGTGATCATTTATTTACACTGCTGTTCAAAGGTTTAGGATCTGTGCGATTTGATTTTTAAAGAAATTAATGCTTTTATTCAGCACGGATGCATTCGGTTGACATTTAAAATATTACAAAAGATTTGTATTTCAAATTAATGCTGTTTTTTTTTACCTTCTGTTGAGATTCACACAATTAGATAAGTTTGGTGTTGTTTTAATATTATAAAGATAATAATGTAGTATTAATTCATATTTTGAATGTTTTTATTTTTATTTTTAAGTAGTTAAAAATTTAGTAATTTTGCTTTTTTTGCACTGCTTCTTCGTGTTAGTAATTTTGTGGTTATTTATATTAGTTATTGTTTCGTACAAATTAAATGAAATATTCTTATTTTTTTATTTTGCTTTTTTTTTTAGTTGTTTTAGTACATCAAGGTAGACTTAGTGAAAATCAGAAATGTTGTCTTGTCAAAAACAAAGGTTTTTTTATATATATTTTATTTTTTTCATATTTCGGTTCATGTTTATTTTATTTCAAGTAACAAAAATACATATTTTTTATAGTTTTAATTCAAGTGAATGCTGTTCTTTTGAACTTTTTGTTCATCTGTGAATCCTGAAAAATTTAATGCATCATGGTTTCCACAGAAATATTGTGCAGCACAACTCTTTTCAACATTGATGATAATCAGAAATGTTTCTTGAGCAGCAGATCAGCATATTATACTGATTTCTGAAGATCATGTGACACTGAAGACTGGAGGAATGATGCTGAAAATACAGCTGCGCATCACAGAAATACATTACAGTTTAACTGATATTCACACAGAAAACAGTTATTTTAACCGTAATAATATTTCACTATTTACTGTATTTAAATGCAGCCTCTGTGAGCAGAAGAGACTTCTTTCAAAAAATCTTTAATAGGGTTAAAATATTTAAAATATAAAATTATCTTTTAGCTATTTTGTCCATGGCAGGAGAAATATATTTAACCTGACCCTGTTAACAATTCTGTCATATTTTGGTTATACTTTTGTAATTGTGTGTGTATTAATGTTCAATGTTTTGCCTTATAGACCTCCATTGTACTGTAAGAGCTGTGCTGCACACACACACACACACACATCGACTAAACTTCCTTCTGTTTGAAAGCTGAATTTTTCTGTGGTAACAGATTCATTACACAGAGATTGCTTAATATTCCTCGAAATTCTTCCGCTGTGGAGCCTCTCCTGCCCTCTCTTCACACGCTGATTGTTTTGCACATGCATCAAAAGCTGGAAGTTTATTTAAGGTGTTTTTTGCCCTTGCCCTAATATTCCTGTCACTTCTTTCCTGTTCTTGATTGGTTGCTGTCACGTGGGCGTTGTTCTTGGCTGACACTTTTTTCTGACTGTCTGTCAATCTCTGGAGTGTGAGAACCTGAGAGCGTTTCAACAAATGTCTCGACGCCTCCTCTCAAGCAGCTCCTCCGGTATCGATGAGGAACTCTGGTGTGATTTACTGTAAACTGACTTTAGGCTTGTAAATATGTCAGCTGTTGCGTAATGTGTTTGCATGTTTACATAAATGATGCAGAAATTATGTCATGTGTTCCGTGGCTCGTGGGCTCCGTTAACAACTATAACGTGTCCCATGAATTTAGATGAAAACATCTGCCAAATTTGATGCATTACAGAAGTCTTAATTCATATTTTCACAAATTAAGGCCTTAAAGCGTCTTACATAAGAGCAGAAAAGGTCATGGCATTAAATGTTGCATGCATTGCAAAAAGTGAATATCTTCCTGAGTATTTTTGTCTTGAATTGCAGTTCTAATTTCTAAGCATCCTTAAATCAAGATACGTTTACTGCAGATGCAAGTTAAACAGGTGAAGTCTTGTTTTCTGAGAAATGGGACAAAATCAATTAAAAATATAGCTGCAAGCAGCGATTCCGGGGCCAAGCCCGAGAAGGGCTGTAGCGCAGCGCAGAGCGGGAAGACCAAAAACGGCAGAAATGGAACATACATAAAGAAGAACAGATAGGTTCAGAAGTACAGGCAAGTTAAACAGGTGAAGTCTTGTTTTCTGAGAAATGGGACAAAATCAATTAAAAATATAGCTGCAAGCAGCGATTCCGGGGCCAAGCCCGAGAAGGGCTGTAGCGCAGCGCAGAGCGGGAAGACCAAAAACGGCAGAAATGGAACATACATAAAGAAGAACAGATAGGTTCAGAAGTACAGAACTTCAAAATTGAACAGAAGTTCAGATGAGAATGACCAAAAACATGCTTCTGATTAAATACGAACGCACAGAAAATGTAATGTCTGGAACAGAAGCAACATTAGCCACCCTGGATTCGAACCGACAACTTTAGGGGTTAAGGGCCAGAAGCTTAGCAGAGTGCACAACTCAGGTGACACACACTCAACAGGCTGCAGAAGAAGGGTTAAGGTGGTAGAATAAACTCACAAAATCGTGACTTAGCATTGTACACAAAAGCACAATTGACATCCTCAGATTCGGCATGACCCAAGGAATCCATAGACACCATGATCATGTTTTCTGACTAACTGTTCAAAAGTTATGTCAAAATGTGCATTTTTAGTATCTCATGACCCATAGGTGGCGCTGTTCCCAGATTTGGCATGGACCCTCAGATCTTGTTGTTGATTAAGCATACCAAGTTTGGTTTCGATTGATCAAAGTTTGTCCGAGATACAGCCTCTGAACCAATTTGGGTCGACCTTGTAAAATTCACAACATCATAGAATTTTTTAACTACTAGTGAAAAAAAAGTTGTTCAGTTATTTCTGTGCAGCTCAGTCCAAATATCATATGAGCAAATTTTGGGAAGAATTGAACAAAATTTGTGAGAAGAGTAGCAAAAAAACTGTTTTTCATTTACTTCAATATGGCTGACAGACACCCTTTTGGAAAATGACAAATGAGCCATCGTCGGAATCAGCAAAACCCAGGGAACTAAATGACTTAAAAATAACAAAATTTGGACAATATTTAGCAAAAATCGTTATATCTCTGGAACAGTAGGTGGCGCTGTCTTCAGACTTCTGAGGTACCTTCGGGGCATGGTCTTGATGATCCCTACCAAATTTAGTGAAGATATGTCCAATGGTTCAAAAGATATAGCAATTTATGACAAATTTCAAAATGGCGGACAGGTTGTTTAATCAATCCTGGCAAAATTGACATCCACAGATTCGGCGTTACACTTGTTTTCTGACTAATTGTTCAAAAGTTATAAGCTAAAATGTGCATTTTTGGTATCTCACGACCCATAGGTGGCGCTCTTCCCAACTTTGGCTTGGGCCCTCAGATCAAGGTGTTGATGAAGCGTACCAATATTGGTTTTGATTGATCAAAGTTTGCCCAAGATACAGCCTCTAAACCAATCACAGGTGAACCTTGTTAAGTTCACAACATCATAACTTTTGAACAATGATGAATCAAAAAAATTGGTTCAGTCATGTCTGTGCAGCTCAGTGCAAAGATCATCTGAGCCATTTTGGGAAGAATTTGATAAATTTTGAAGGAGTAGTACGGAATAGACTATTTACTGTACTTTTCAAAATGGCCGCTACTGTAATGGGTGGAGTCTTAATGTAAGCTATGGAATGTGATCTCCATGAAGAGTGGAATCAGGTGTATTAAGTTTCATTTGTCTAGAATTAGAGGTTCAGGAGTTATTGCTATTTCAATGTTGAATTTTTGAACTGGTGGTGGCGCTATAGAGTTGGTCCTAGTGACCCCCAAAGTTGGTCAGATCACTATTCATGGCCATCACTACAAGTGTGCCAATTTTCATCATTTTCCTGTGTTCCGTTCATAGGGCTGCCATAGAACCCCATTGGCCAAGAAGAAGAAGAAGAAGAAGAATAAAACATACGGATACAATAGGGGCTACAGCCCTTTGGGCTTGGCCCCTAACAAGAACAAATATCTGTCAGTGGGAAATTAAAAGTTGTTTTTGCTTTGAATTATGCAGATGAGCCTATTAGCAGATATTTGTTATTATTTTATCCTTAAACTCACTTCATGTTGATCAATTTCTCATCAAATAAGGCGTGTGTCATGTTGCATCTCAAGTAATTGTATCTTGATATTAAAATCTTTGGACTTTGCAAGTGTTGCTAATGCAAGACATTTACATTTAGGGACCATGCATATTGACATATTATGATAAATTAAATTTATTATGTTATATTTGTCATTAAAGGGTCATGCAAAGTCTCAGATTTGCCTTGTGATGCTAGTGCAGGCTCATGCGGGACGTTTTCTGGAAGGATGAGACTCGGGTGATGTCAGCATGAAAGTATAAGGACTCCCTGATTGATTTATTGATATGTTTCCTCTGCGAGGAGATTCCGGGGAACTTCCAGCTTTCGGTCTGAGCTGCACATCATGAAATCCGAGCTTTTCTCTCATAACCGTATCAGTGAATCACTGGACTTCTGGTAAGGGCGTGAATCTCCCCGAAACCTGCCAAGAACATGTCCGGTTCACATTTCACTCCAGAATCAAAAGAAAAAGCAGCCCGATGGAGAAAACCCCATTCTCATTACTGTAACCTGACAAAATCAATTAAATATGATTTATGCATGGTAGCACCTTATGTGCTTCCTTCAAATTGAAGTGATTTCAATGTAAAATAAAAATCATTGTGTTACAGTAATATTTTAATTTAATACACTAGAAAATCACTATTAAAATAGCAATCATCTAATGGGAAATGCAAAAGGTGATTTAAATATAAAAACAATTGTTTTACTGAAAATCACTATCAAAGTAATGAGCATCTATTGAGATACGCCATTAACAATAATGAGAAGCTATACACATTAAATAAATGAGAATTTGTAGGAAAATGTTTAATTGTCATCAAAAATAGCATCATAGGCCTAAAAATATATTTTGTTTTCTTTGTGCAAAATATTATTTCAATCGTTCTCTTTTGATTTTAAGGTAAAAAGTGGCCTTTGGACTTTTTTAAATTATATTATATTTATTCAGTGTTGTTTTAGCGTTGTGATGTTTTAGTATAATTAAGAAGACTATTATAGTTTTAATTAGTTTTTATTTTTATATTATCCATTTAAATTTTAAAGTCATTAGTCATTTTGTTGTTATTTTATTTGTTACTGTTTTATTTTAAATATATCTACATTTATATCTAAAATATATACATTGTATTTCAGTTTTCTAAGTTGTTTTAGGACATCAATTTAGACAAAAAAATAAAAAAAGGTTGTCTTGGAAAAATATATATATATTTATGATATATTTATATATGTATTTAATTTTTTTTAAATGCATTAGTTTAAAAATCTGTGTGTGTGTGTATATTATATATGTATATAAGAATATATATATATGTATTTTATAAATGTATATCATTTCAGTTAATGTTTATTTTGTTTCAAGTAACAGAAATATCTCTTTTTAATGTTTTTAGTTTTAAATAACTCATTAACTTTGGCGTGCATATGATACGCAGTTTTCGCGTGCATATGAATTTTATAAATGTATATCATTTCAGTTAATGTTTATTTTGTTTCAAGTAACAGAAATATCTCTTTTTAATGTTTTTAGTTTTAAATAACTCATTAACTTTGGCGTGCATATGATACGCAGTTTTCGCATGCATATGATACGAAATTTGTTGGCGTGCATATGATACACATCTACCCCACAACCCTAAACCTACCCATCGCGTAGCAATAACATATACACGCCAAAGTCCATTTTTGCGTATCAATACCACGAGTTTTCGTTTTTATTTGGCGTACAATTTATACGCATTTTCATGAGACCGAGTTTATCAGACCGAGGTGAAGAAGTAATCTAGACGGCTGCAGATGCACTTACATCAACCGAGCATCAGATCAGCCATGTTAATTGGTTAATTGATGAATGAGCGTGCGTCTGGAGTGTGGCGTGAGAGCGGATCGCTGGCGTGCGAGAGTGTGTTAGCGTGAGAGCTCAGCTGGGTTGGGGCTGAACACCAGGTTTTTCCAGTTTTTTTTTGTTTTGTTCCCGAGCCTCTTTTTTTTGTTTTTGCTTTGTTTGAGCACGCATCAGCACACAAGTGTATGAGCGCAGCGCTGTCCTGATCTCTGCAGAGATGCGAGGGTCTGTGACTCCTTCAGGATGGATTCCTGGGAGAGCTTGGTGTAATCAGACACTCGCTGCTGAGACTCAGACACAGATAGAGCACAGGCTGATATTTGTTTGCGTGACCCAGTTGATGATCTTCTCGATCTGTTTCTGCTGTTACCCAAGATCACTGTAAACCCATGAGATTTGCTGTAAAAGTTTCAGAACTATATTCTGAAAAAAAACACGCTTGCAACATTTGAGGGTTTTGCTGGACTGAATTTAATTTTACAGTAAAAACAGTATGTTTCTTTCACTGATATGTTCATTTTCAATCCAAAGTAATAAAATATATTTATAATATACTGATAAACATCATAATAAAACATGTACACACTCACTCACACTCACTCACACACACACTCACTCACACACTTACTCACACTCACTCACACAAACACTCACACTCACTCACGCACTCACTCACACTCACTCACACACACACACACTCACACACTTACTCACACTCACTCACACAAACACTCACACTCACTCACGCACTCACTCACACTCACTCACACACACACACACTCACACACTTACTCACACTCACTCACACAAACACTCACACTCACTCACGCACTCACTCACACTCACTCACACACACACACACATACTCTCACACACTGCAGTAAAACTGGTTTATGTGTATCACCATAGAAACACACGTGTGTTAAAGTTGACATGCCATGAATTAACGCAGGGGAGTTTCGAATTGTGTTGTGACACTTTTTTACTTGACTACAGTGTAGCATACAGTAGAAATGAACTAAGATAGATAGATGTATTTGTTTATTTCAAATGAGCTTGCTAAGGTGGTTAAAAATTCAAAAATAAAATAAAAATAAAAGTTCATAGAATTGCTGAACAGTTACAGGACCTAAAATATGAATTCATGTCAATTTTAGCCTAAAATTATGATTGAATAAAAGTCATATTAAATACTGTATTTACACGTCAAAGGTGTGGACTGAATTTATGCTTCTCATGAAATTTATCAAAATTGTGTTTATGTATGAACAATTATTATAATTAACTGGAACCATAAAACCTCCCCTTTTTTTTTTTACTTTTTTCTCTTGATTTTGCTTGAAATTGTGCTTATGTATGAAACTGGGTCATTATAATTAACTGAAACCTTAAAAAAAAAATGTGTTACTTAAAATAAAATAAAAATGAATTCATTCCAAGCGTACAGAAATGAACTAATTCATTGCATCATAAATTTCAGATTGCAGTGATGATTTGTGAAGTTTGCATTGTTGCACAGTTTGATTTGGCCTTCAGTTAGCATGGGATTTTTTCTGTTACCTACCTAACAACCATGTAAAATTGCCCATTTTTAGTGCTATTTCCAAAAATGCATGCACTTTAAAAGACAAACATGTATTGCAATGTTGTAAACAAAACCAAATAATTGAATTTTTTTTTTTAGAAAAACATTAAAAGGGATCACTTCCATGGATGCACTGCAACCTAAAAGAAAGAATCACTGCCAAAAATCTGTTGCAGAAGAAAAATGGTTTGGTTTTGTTTGCTGCATTGTTTTTTGCAAATAAATGCAAGCTTGTCTTTTGCAGTATGTTGGTTTTTTTGCATCAAATGCAAAAGTATTTTTCAAGCAGCAAGTGATATTTTTCCAGTCATTTGGTTTCTCTTCCTGTCTTATCACGTGCAGATGCTGGGAATCATGGGCCGCAGTGACGTCTCAGTCAGATCTTTTACCTGCATGAAAGGACGACCAAATAAGTGATATTGTGCATCGTTTTTTGGCTTATGTGTGGTACGCACCACCCAGCAGAGAGAGACAGACATTCACATACAAGCTGAACAAGTCTGACTCTGCTTGGCTGGCATCTGTAATCCTGTCCTGTCTCACTCTGTAATTATCCTTTCCTCACTGTGCCACACTTTACATAAACACTTCCACAGCCGTGCAAGTGCACGAAACAAACAATGCACATCTCTCTCTCACACACACACACACACACACACACACACAGATTTACATAAACAGAGCTGCTCCGTCCAGAAACACACTCTCAGACACAGCTTTCTATCACATTGCACTCGATAAATATTGTTTGCTCTGTGATGAATTGCATATGATTCTCTCAGATGAAAGCATCTGCTAAATGCATAAATGTATATAATGCATAATGTAATTATACAGTTTGTAATGCAGCCATACGTGAAATTCAACTTGTGTCGCCAGAAGCGTTTTTTATTCATTATATATATAATAAATGCATGTATATATATGAATACATACTGTATATATACATATTAAAAAACAAAAACTAATAAAAAAAATTAAAACAGCTAAATTATTACTACAACTTTAAAATTATAAGTTAAAATTATTTTTTAAAAATGCAACAAAATTACTAAAAATTGACCAAAATCTAAATAAAATAAATAGACATAAAAAACAAACTGATAAAAAATAATAAAACAGAATTACTAAGCGCATAAGGATAATGGAAATGTATCCATTAAAACAAAAAATAAGAAAAAAGTAAGAAAAACGAAGAGGAAATATAAAGACATTAAAAAACGAATGTGTGTGTGTGTGTGTGGCGCGACTCCAGTGCAGTCGTATTAGTTTCTGGTGTAGCTGTTGTTGTCACGCTTGAAGGATTTGCTTCCAGCACAGTTTATTTTACGGCGCTGGCCCGCTGCGCATCACCCTGTCGAGCAGGTTCGGCCTTGCGTGTGTATGCATTGCACACGCCTCTGTGTGTGTGTGTGTGTGTGTGTGTGTGTGTGTGTGTGTGTGTGTGTGTTTGTTT
>NW_015505380.1:578994-588810 GCF_001515645.1 Sinocyclocheilus grahami
GAGTGTGTGAGTGTGTGTGTGTGTGTGTGTGTGTGTGTGAGTGAGTGAGTGAGTGGCAGAGCAGGCATGTGTGGTGTGTGTGTGTGTGTTCTCTCAGGGTCATTAGTGAAAGTGTGTGTTGGTCATCAAGTGTGGATCAGAACATTATGTTGCTTGATGGTTGCATGAATCTCTTATCATCTGTGAGTGTGTGTGTGTGTGTGGTGATATATTACCTTCTTTTGTGCAGGTGTGATAAAAGCTTTGGGGTGTGGAGATACGGACAGACCTGAGATAACATATCCTTCCTTAGCACGACATCGCTCTCTCTCTCTCTCTTTGTCTCTCTGTCTCTCTCTCTCTCTCTTTCTCTCTCTCTCGCTCTCTTTCTCTCTCTCTCGCTCTCTTTGTCTCTCTCTCTCTCTCTTTGTCTCTCTGTCTCTCTCTCTCTCTCTTTCTCTCTCTCGCTCTCTTTGTCTCTCTCTCTCTCTCTCTTTGTCTCTCTCTCTCTCTCTTTGTCTCTCTCTCTCTTTCTCTCTCTCTTTGTCTCTCTCTCTCTCTGTTATGTCATCTCACCGTTTGTCCTGCTTTCAGGTGTTAAAACTGTGTCAGTGAGAATAAACCTCTGATTCAGTTCTTCATTAATTCACGCTCGTGTCAGCTGAACTCCATCTGAAACGTGTTGCTCATTCTTCTATAATTATGATGATTTGACTTTACAATAAGCTCCCATTAGTAATGCATCTTTGTTAATGTTAGTTCGTAAAAATACAGCTGGTCATTGTTAGTTCATGTCAACTCAGGTCCATTAAATAATACTGACAGATACAGTACATCTTTTGATTTCAATATTGCATTAGTAAATTCTGAAATTAATATAAACTGCTTTAGTTCATCCGTTTAGTTTGTGTTATCTAGTGCAGTTAACTAAAGAAACCTTACTTTAGAGTTACCGTTATAATGTGTTCAGTTCTGAGATACTTTATTCATACATGTATTTATTTCAAATGGTTTGTAAAGTTGGTTAGAATTGTGTAAATGTTCATAGAATTGCTGAACAGTTACAGGGCCTAAAATATGCATTAATGTTAATTTTAACCTAAAAGTATGATTGAATAAAAGACTCAGCTATTAAATAATTGTGTTTACACGTCCGGTCAAAGGTGTGGCCTGAATTTATGTTATGTTGAAACTAATTGAAATTGTGATTATATATGAACCAGGGTTATTGTATAAAACCATATTAAACCATAGTTTTATTAATAGTATATATAATCAGCTAGTTGCCAAGGCAACATTTCTCATTTGATTTAGTACTAAAATTTAATTTAAATACTACAAATATAGGCCTATAGACATTTAAAATAATAATAATAATAAAAATAACTAAACTAAATTGTAAAAGTAATTGTTTTTTTAATGTTTGTAAATAAAAAACAGAAAAAAGGCAGCACACCTAGGCTCCAAAAATACATACATTTAATAACAGACTATTGAGTTTATGTATTCTTGGAGCCTAGGTGTATCAACTTTTATGTTCTGATTTCATAATCAATATTTTTGTGGTGAAGCCTGTTTGAGAGCATTTCCAGTGATGTGCACGCTTTTGTTTTGTTTTGTTTTTTATGTTTGCAGTTCATTTAGCATCTGTAGGTGTGACATATTTCCAAATAAAACAGAATATTAAATGAGAAAAATAAATATTTATGAGTGATTACAGAGACATGGACTTTTCTCTAGAATAACGTCACTGATGAGTCAATAAAACCAGGAACTGGAGTCTTAATCGAGTCTTCAGTGTTTTTTAATTAAAGCTGCATCATGTCTGTGTTGTTCAGATTCAGGTCGTCTGCTGGTCTCTTCTTGATATGAAAATAATAATTATAAATAATGTTAAAATGATTAATGCATTTAATGCACGGCCCTGTCCAGACCTGTATGCCATACATTGATGCAGTGTTTCATTACTGAACGAATCTGTGGTTTTGAACGAATCGAGTGAGTCAATGATTCAGAGACTCATTCAGAAAGGCAGTCACTTGCTTCGTTTCTGAATGAATCAGTTGAATGAATGACTCAATGACTCATTAAGACAGTCACTTGCTTCGTTTCTGAATGAATCAGTTGAACGAATGACTCAATGACTCATTAAGGCAGTCACTTGCTTCGTTTCTGAATGAATCAGTTGAACGAATGACTCAATGACTCATTAAGACAGTCACTTGCTTCGTTTCTGAATGAATCAGTTGAACGAATGACTCAATGACTCATTAAGACAGTCACTTGCTTTGTTTCTGAATGAATCAGTTGAATGAATGATTCAATGACTCATTAAGACAGTCACTTGCTTCGTTTCTGAATGAATCAGTTGAACGAATGACTCAATGACTCATTAAGACAGTCACTTGCTTCGTTTCTGAATGAATCAGTTGAACGAATGACTCAATGACTCATTAAGGCAGTCACTTGACTCTGGTGCTTTAGTTTCATATTAATTTGTTTTTTTAAATAATTTAATATTTCAGTATTATTAAAAAAACTTTAATAACATTTATTATCATTACTTATGCAACTTTTTATAATGTCTATTCAATGCTTTTCTCGTTTAACAAGACATGATTTAAAATATCTTTTGGGGGTGATTTATCATTAAAAAATGTAATCCCTCCACAACCCTAATATTTATATAATTCATGTCATAATTAAATTGTATAAATATAATTAATATATGTATAGAGTTAAATGCTCTAGAATTGAACAGCATTATGTATGCAAGTACTGTAAGATGAAATGTGACTTTTCTGAGAGGTTTTCTGGTTGTTTTATGTTGTGCATGTGGTTTAAACAAGTTAACCCTCTGGGGTTGTGCTTTTTCAGTTGCTTATATTAATGGCTACAGTCTAATAACACTGTAATCAGCACAAACTGCTGCAATAATATGTGAGCGGCATGCATGTACGTGATTGTGTTTCTTGAGAAAACTACGTTTATGCATGCTTAAGTCACTGAAATAAGGCCATAAAACACCTACAGAACATTTGTTCACAA
The DNA here is from genome assembly GCF_001515645.1 of Sinocyclocheilus grahami. Classification (NCBI taxonomy): domain Eukaryota; kingdom Metazoa; phylum Chordata; class Actinopteri; order Cypriniformes; family Cyprinidae; genus Sinocyclocheilus; species Sinocyclocheilus grahami. Next base: position 582,022 of record NW_015505380.1, read on the forward strand.
GGCTTTTGAGAACTGGATCTTCATCACATCATCACAAAATTGTTTACTCGCTCACAGAAAACAATATATTGATATAAGACACTTTGTGTTTGATGGAAAGAGTCTCTTGAGGATCTGCTGTGTGTCCATGCTTCTTCATTATTACAGTGATGCTCTGTCGCTCTCTGCTTTTGATTATTACTTTCTGAAATAAATTATTTAATTGTTTAATTTAAAAAATGACGCCACTGTGTGATATAGAGCTAAATGAGAGATGATGATGATGATGGTTATATGAAATATAAATAATGCAGATTACAGTCAGGGCATACAAAAATAAGTTATACATTAAATAAGTAACAAATTAATTTTTGACTTGTTTTATAGCGCTCTTATTTTTCGGATTGTGTAGTCCTGCTGTTGGATTTCTTTGTTTTGGGGGAAAAAGTGGAAGTTTGTACTTACAATATTTTTTGTGTATTTGATTTGTGACATTAAAAGCAAAGTTAAAAATTAAACTTAACATTAAAAACTGATAAGAAGGACAGCTCCGAAATAAAGGAAATATGGTTTCTGGATACAAACCATCAAATGTACAGCACATGATACATCAAAAAATGTATCATATATCATATTTCTGTATATACATCTAGTCCGCTACAGTGTAGCGCGTCTCGCGCGTGACGTCACTAGAGCTGCAGCGGACCGGAGTGGAAGCGCTAGAATCTCGAGCGCCGCGACATTTTCATCTCATTTCATTTCCTCTTCTTCCACAGGCCCAAATAGCACTGTCTGATCTCAAACCCACAACAACTGCATGCTCGGAACAACCCGGAGCCCAAACCCTCAGAAGAGAAGCAGACGCTCACGCGCGGTATTCGCTGGGTGAGTCTCCGCGCATCGACGCGTTTAATGCATCTATAATCATCCGATCGCGTTTCACATTGATTATTGACCGATTGCTGTCAGCTGATCGCCTGTGTTCTCCCTTCTGCCCGTTGTGTGTTTGTGCTCATGCATTAGTGATTTCACAGACACACTGCATTTCTGCCGCTTGCATGTGAAGTTCCAGATGCGTGAAATAAAGCTGCTGATCACAGGTGATGTGCATGTGGAGTTTGCAGGCGTGGTTCTCTCAGCATCTCGCATCACAAATGCATTCATCTGTATTTATAATGCACGACTCATTTGCATAAAAACATACAGCTGAAGCTCTGATTTCTCTTCTTCTGGAGCTGATGTTGGTGTTGCGTCTGCTTTACTTTGGATGATGGCATTCATCGTTTGCTGTAGTACACATTTCTGAATGATTGGTGTAGATATACAGCATGGAATTTCCATGCAAAATTATATTAGCATTATTTTACACCAGCATCTGTCCAGAAAACATGGTAGTATTATGATATGCCGTTTATAATGTTGCCATATTATAGTAGGGTTCATTGATTTCAATGGCGAAAAGTGCCTGTTAAATAGAATTTTCCTTAAATAAACCAAAAAACCTGATGTAACCATGTCTATACAATGTGTATATGCCATGATATTTGCATGGCACTCCAAGATACTGTAAAGAATGCCCTGGAAATGCCATAGTCCCATGTTTAGTGTGCTGACGATGCAAACAAGGTGAGGAGATCCGGCCTCAGGAGTTTAAAGAGCCAGACAGCAGCATGCAAGGAGACCGTCTGTCGCGTCTGTGAGTGCCAAGATACCCGACCCGGATGAGCAGGAGGATTCTGGGACCAGCTTTTGGAAACGCACACGTCTGATTGCAGACACTTGCTCATTCAGCAGGGTTTCCACAGCTTTGCCAAACCAAAGTATGCTTTTTTTTTAAAGCTTGGAAAACATGCATATTTAAGGCAAGACACTACAGGTGAATGGAGCTGAGATATTAGCCTAACTAATGCTTTCCTCAGTACAAGGTTTGTGTTTTCTAAGTAAATGTGCACTGATTTGCATCTGGACATCAGATAAAGCCAGGTTCCAAATGTTTGTTTGATTTTGTTGATCTATTAGAGTTAAAGATTTTTACTGAAGGGATTTTGGATTTCTATTTTTATCACTCCATAAATCAGAAAATACAGAAATAAACACATTTTCGCTATATTTTTAGGAATAGAATGTTGTATAAATCAGTGTGTGAATGTTACAAGAACAAACCCCTCAGTAAAATCCTTCAGAATATAGAGAGGAATAAAACTGTAAGTTTTGGTGTTTGTAAGTGTTGCTAAAGTGGAGAAAAAACTCATAGCCTTTAAATATATGCATATTCACCGTGTTTTTATGAATAAAATATATAAATTTATTAGTGCGAATGATTTATGAACAAACCCCTCAGTAAAATCCTTCAGAATATAGAGAGGAATAAAACTGTAAGTTTTGGTGTTTGTAAATGCTGCTGAACTGGAGAAAAAACTTTTAAAGGTATGGATTGCAATTAGAAAACGTAAATAGATAAAGTTCAATAAAACAAACCCTTGACGTGTATTGTGAATGTTTTCTTTCCACTGGTCTGAAAAGACATATTATGGAAGCAAAATAGACCTCAAAACACAAAATTGACCAGTGCGTGAAAAAACACTAGTTTTGCCTTTAGTTTCTGGCTTTAAAAGACATGGACGTTTCTGTAGTGTGTATATACACACTAGTCAACATTTGAAGTGGATCAAAACCTTTCATCAAAGTTGTCCTAAAACCTAAAACCAAAATGTGTTCTTGTCTTGAGACAGCTTTGATGAACTTTTTTGATCCACTTCAGATGTTGACTACTGTAGTGGGTCATGTAGAAATGTCTGTTTTGTAAGTGTAATCTATATACAGATGGATTGATTTGAGTTGTTATCGCAGGAATCATGAGTGTGGAAACCCTATGATCTGTGGATCTGATCACTGTTTTGTGAGGAACATCTGAGATGCGTTTGAAAGCAAGACTCTTGAGTTTTGTCAGTGACAGTGTCTTTCGTCGTCTCATCATCAGAAACATGTTTCTTTTGATGGTTCTGCTCTGTTCGTGGAGCTCCAGTGTTTTCAGAGGGACTCAGCTGATGTCGAGTTCATTGATTGAGCTCCATTAGTGTGCGTTCGAACCCCTGCGGCCTTCAGCGCGCCGTGTGATTGACAGGTGGATCGCAGCAGGCCGGTTCAGTCGGTCATTGATTTCAATGGCGAAAAGTGCCTGTTAAATAGAATTTTCCTTAAATAAACCAAAAAACCTGATGTAACCATGTCTATACAATGTGTATATGCCATGATATTTGCATGGCACTCCAAGATACTGTAAAGAATGCCCTGGAAATGCCATAGTCCCATGTTTAGTGTGCTGACGATGCAAACAAGGTGAGGAGATCCGGCCTCAGGAGTTTAAAGAGCCAGACAGCAGCATGCAAGGAGACCGTCTGTCGCGTCTGTGAGTGCCAAGATACCCGACCCGGATGAGCAGGAGGATTCTGGGACCAGCTTTTGGAAACGCACACGTCTGATTGCAGACACTTGCTCATTCAGCAGGGTTTCCACAGCTTTGCCAAACCAAAGTATGCTTTTTTTTTAAAGCTTGGAAAACATGCATATTTAAGGCAAGACACTACAGGTGAATGGAGCTGAGATATTAGCCTAACTAATGCTTTCCTCAGTACAAGGTTTGTGTTTTCTAAGTAAATGTGCACTGATTTGCATCTGGACATCAGATAAAGCCAGGTTCCAAATGTTTGTTTGATTTTGTTGATCTATTAGAGTTAAAGATTTTTACTGAAGGGATTTTGGATTTCTATTTTTATCACTCCATAAATCAGAAAATACAGAAATAAACACATTTTCGCTATATTTTTAGGAATAGAATGTTGTATAAATCAGTGTGTGAATGTTACAAGAACAAACCCCTCAGTAAAATCCTTCAGAATATAGAGAGGAATAAAACTGTAAGTTTTGGTGTTTGTAAATGCTGCTGAACTGGAGAAAAAACTTTTAAAGGTATGGATTGCAATTAGAAAACGTAAATAGATAAAGTTCAATAAAACAAACCCTTGACGTGTATTGTGAATGTTTTCTTTCCACTGGTCTGAAAAGACATATTATGGAAGCAAAATAGACCTCAAAACACAAAATTGACCAGTGCGTGAAAAAACACTAGTTTTGCCTTTAGTTTCTGGCTTTAAAAGACATGGACGTTTCTGTAGTGTGTATATACACACTAGTCAACATTTGAAGTGGATCAAAACCTTTCATCAAAGTTGTCCTAAAACCTAAAACCAAAATGTGTTCTTGTCTTGAGACAGCTTTGATGAACTTTTTTGATCCACTTCAGATGTTGACTACTGTAGTGGGTCATGTAGAAATGTCTGTTTTGTAAGTGTAATCTATATACAGATGGATTGATTTGAGTTGTTATCGCAGGAATCATGAGTGTGGAAACCCTATGATCTGTGGATCTGATCACTGTTTTGTGAGGAACATCTGAGATGCGTTTGAAAGCAAGACTCTTGAGTTTTGTCAGTGACAGTGTCTTTCGTCGTCTCATCATCAGAAACATGTTTCTTTTGATGGTTCTGCTCTGTTCGTGGAGCTCCAGTGTTTTCAGAGGGACTCAGCTGATGTCGAGTTCATTGATTGAGCTCCATTAGTGTGCGTTCGAACCCCTGCGGCCTTCATTGATTGACAGGTGGATCGCAGCAGGCCGGTTCAGTCGGATCTGGTCTGTTTGGTTCATTGACGTGCCGTCATCTTTCTGTTTTGCTGCTTAAAGCTGCCGTGGAACGTTAAATCGCACTTCAGATCTCTCAAAGGTGTTTACTTTTAGATGCAAAACAAGAAGTAGATGTTTGTGCATCCTTCTTTGCATGTTCAAACGATAAATGTTGAGATGAATGTTACTTTGTAGAATTTTCATTTTGCATTCATGCAAAGATGACAGAAAATTTATTCCGTTAAATTGCAATTAAAAATCTATAAAGTGCAATAAAACAAACACTTAAAGAGTATTTTGGAACGTGTGTGTGTGTGTGTGTGTTTTGGATGTTTGGATGTTTTCTTTCATTAGTCTGAAAAAGACATGTTATGGAAACAAATACACCTCAAAACTGGTGCATATTTTAAAAATACAACACTAGGTTTGCCTGTATTTCTAAATCCATCCATGTTTTGTTTGGGGCTTGAAAACGTCAGTATAGAGAGTTTTAAAACGAAATATTCAGAATTCATTAGGATTAATGTGAGATCTTAAAAATAAAGGATGCAAAAGGTGGTTTTCACAGAAATGCCTTAAAAGAACCATTTTAGGCTCCTCAAAGAGTCTTCAATGAAAGAACTTTGTGTGAAAAACTTAATAAATATTCACAAGAGCCTTTTGTTCCAATGAAAAGAATCAATGGATGTTAAAGGTTCTTCATGCAGCCAACGATGCCAGTAAAGAAGTTTTACTTTTCAAGAGCCTGAAAGATACAGAGACTTAAAACATAATGAAGAAAAGTGATGTTAGTGAAGAGAAAAGTTCCTGCTGTGTTATTTTTACCATTATGAGAGTGGCTTCATTGAAGCTTAGAGCAGATTCAGAGCTTCAAGTGGATTTGAGGGACGTTTTGTTGTTGTGGACTTTGGAGCTCTTGTGCTGTATTGTTCAGGTGATCGTGTTAAATCTGTGCTGATGCTGAGGAGATTTAACACTGACTTCACTGTTGAATGCTTGGAGAGTTCAGGTTTGGTCTCAGGACGGGTTTGTTCATTGTGGTCCGTGTCGTGAGCTGATGATGTTCTTCACACAGGATTATTGTGGTCTGTAATCATATAAACATCTGCAGAGATGCGTCAGAAACACGCTCTCAGCCTTTATAAATCCAGAGACCGTATTCAAAAACATATCTGCGTTGATATGTACCTCTGGTTCTTCTGTTGTAATAAAAATGAATACACTTTTTAATGGCCTACATCTTAATTTTTAGTGTGGTTCTTGTTTTTGTGTTCTGCTTTCAGCATTTTGAGATACTTTTAATATAACTAAATGGAAATAAGTTTAAGAATTACTCCCTAGTTGAGAACCAATGCCGATCATCACAAACAGAGTCTCATCATGCTTAACATTCTGCATTGCATCCATCGTCTTTACTAATAGAGTTTCCTTAAACGTTTGTGCCATTGAACCAAATTCAGCTCAGCTGTTATTAATATGTAAAGTGTGTAACTAGGCCTGGGCGATAAAACGGTATCGATATTTATTGACGTACACCTTCTTCGATAACGATAGAAAAAATGTTCGATATAGCGCTGGATATAGGCATGTGCTATGAGTGACGCAGACAGCACACACAAACAGGAACACATGCTGAGTGCTGTGTCTGCTTGTGATGAGGAGATTGTGAATAAAGAATGAATATTATTCGAATTTAAAATAAACATTTGCATTTGAATGTTAGGAGTGCGTCAGGGAGCGTCATGCGGTGGTGATGATGTAAGTGACGTTGTTGATTTTAATGTTTTGTTAGTCTAGCCCACGAGACGTGCCGCTGCTGCGTTATTCATTCAAAACATTAGAGAAATATAGAAGCTCAATGCGGAGAAGATCTTGATTAGGTTAAAACCCAAACCAAGCCATTCACACAGATGCATATTCAGCGCATTTTCTAGACGGACAAATACGACTGCTGCTCTCGCGTCTCACACAAGAGATGTATAGAAAGCTAAAACAAAGTTAAAACAGTTTAAACTTAGAAAACACGTCACGAATTTGTGGAGGTTTATTCCTTTTCACTGCGTCTCATATGTTTTTAAATGCAGTCTGTGTGAATGGTGCTTCGGCTCTTTGGATTAAGCAATGCATAA
>NW_015505380.1:588820-592005 GCF_001515645.1 Sinocyclocheilus grahami
ATGCAATTTACGAAATTATATTTGATTTATATGAGTTAATTTAGACGTAATGCACGTTTTTATAGAGTTATTTCCTTGCGTTGACAATTTAAATGCGCTGCATTATTTTGCTCATTGCGCCCTCCTGTGGCCTCGGGAGACAAGACAAAAGCTTCCTTAAGATCTCTTTAATCTGCATATAAAACACTAGAAATGAGATGTTTAATTTTATTTTGTGTTTGATTGTTAAAACAAAAAATATTTGTTGTTTGTCTCAATAAATTGGGTTAACAGTGGTTAAAAAAAAATGTATATTGCTCTTTGTTTTAAAAAAGGTTATAAAAATGTCAATAATCATCGATACCAAACGATATGAAACATTATATCGTTGATACATTTTTTTAGCTATATCGCCCAGCCCTATGTGTAACCAATTATAACTAATTGTTTGTCAAGACTCTCTACAAACTGTTGCTCCAAAATAAGAGAAAAACTGTAGAGGAAGACGGTTTACACTAATGTCCGCTATATTTGCATTTATATTTATGCATTTGACAAATACTTGCATTGCATTGAAGGCACACATGTGACCAGTTCATGCATTCCCTGGGAATCGAACCCATGACCCTGGTGTTGCTTTCCACGCTCTACAGGAATGAGTGGCATGTTTATATGTTTCTGACACGTGAAATGCAGATTAAAGCTGGACTTGTGTTCACATGTTTGTATATTATACTATACTCCACTAACAGAAAGCAAAGTGGTGCCGTGTCATTTGTTGGAGTATATAGGTGAGATTCTGTCAGTTATTGGGCGAGTGAGTGTTTTGGGATTGATTTTCCCAGCGCTGCGAGAGATGTTCTCGTGTCTTGAGTTTTTGGGTCGCTCATCTACATCGTGCCGAACCGTGCGCGCACGGAGCAGGAGTCAGATTTAATTTATCACATGAGAGCGAGTCGAGCTGACTGACAAGAGTGAGGTGAGAAAGACAAGACGATGGCAGAAGATTGTTTAGAAAGGAAACACAAAGGTGCCTGTTTGGCAATATTTTAGATTTTGAAAAGCCTATTGATTGGAAGTTTTTTATTTTTAAACATTTGTTTCTTATTTATTTGGTTCCACAGTGTTTGCTGATTACTTTATTTAAACTTTGTGTATTTTATTTATTTTATTTTACATTAAGGTGTATATGCCGTGCCTCCAAGCTTTCTTATTCATTTTGCTAATAAATGTTCTGTTTCTTATTTATTTGGTTCCACAGCGTTTGCTGATTTTCAGTTTTATATACCTATTTAAACTTTGTGTAGCCTAAGTAATTTGTTATTTTATTAGGCATCTATGGTGTATTTTTATTCGTTTTGTTCATAAAAGTTCTGAGTTTGACGTTGTTGTTGCTTGAATTGAATCAATGCCGAATTGCCACTAATTTGAAAGTGAAAGTAAAATGCGCACGGCACTTTTACAAGCCATTTGAAAGCGAAGAAAAGAGGGAAACAAACAAACTAAGATCAGTTCCAGATGGCCCAGATCAGAGTATCGCCAGCGTGCTGCTGCTGAGATAAGATATGAATTACTGCGATCAGAGGTCACATTTTATGTATATAGCACTTTACACAATGCGCATTACTTCAGAGCAGATTTACTTATTTACAGAGTTGGGTAGATTACTTATAAATTGTAATTGGTTACTGATTCCATATGACATGACAAAAATTGTAGTTAGTAACGTAATCCAAATACATTACATTTTAGGTAATTTAATCTGACTGCTTTAATTACTTTTGGATTGCTTTTGACCAAATTTGTTTACCACATTGATTTTAAATTAATAGGGTAATCTTGTACCATATTGATGAAAGATTTTATTTGTTTGCATGTCATGTGACCATATAGTCAGTCGTTACAATAATGTTCAGAAACACTTCTTAAAACTGATTTTTGTAAATCCAGTGGTTAAATGCTGTGTGTGCCGTCTCAATTTTCTGTGTAATCACAGCCACCGGACTATTCTGTGTGTGAATGTCCACAAATCTAGAAGACTTTCTGAAAGTATAAGCAGTAGCCAGTTTAAGAATGGTAAAGATTAAAGGAGGAATTGGGTAGAATCAATAAATTATGAATAATGTATTGCTATTGTGTAAATAATCATTTAATCAATAAAAAGTAACTGTAATCTGATTACTGAATATAATCTAATAACAAGTACATAATTTTAAGAATCTGGTAACGTAAACTGGATTACATGTAATCAGTTATTGCCACCTCTGCTTATTTATTTTAGGTGTAGAGATGTATTATAGTACAATATTTAGATGTATTTTATGGTGCTGAATGATAACCATAATCATGCAGTGTGATATTTACACATTGCATTGCACTTCACATGTGCACAAACATGTTATTAGCATGTGCAAACCACAGTGTTTTGTTTGCTATTTATTGATTTGTACATCAGTGTTGTGGCGGACGGCCATGTGTGTGCTTCTGCAGCTGTGTGTGTGTGTGTGTGTGTTTGTGTGAGCGAGTGTTTGTGTGCGTGCGTGCGTGCGTGCGTGTGTGTGTGTGCGCGCGCGCGCGTCGAGTAGAATAGCAGCATTGTGGCCTGATGACAACCGTAATGCTCTGGAGAGAGTCTTCAGTCACACACACACGTTACACCCACTCACACACACACGTTACACCCGCTCACACACACACACACACGTTACACCCACACACACGTTACACCCACTCACACACACGTTACACACACACACACGTTACACCCGCTCACACACGTTACACCTGCTCACACACACACACACACATACACTCGCTCACACAAACACACTCACACACACTTGCTCTCACACACACACACGCTCACACTCGCTCACAAGCACACACACTCGCTCACACACACACACACACGTTACACCCACACACACGTTACACCCACTCACACACACGTTACACACACACACACGTTACACCCGCTCACACACGTTACACCTGCTCACACACACACACACACATACACTCGCTCACACAAACACACTCACACACACTTGCTCTCACACACACACTCGCTCACAAGCACACACACTCACTCACACAAACACACACACTCACACACACACACTCGCTCACACACACACACACACACTTGCTCGCTCACAAGCACACACACTCGCTCACACAAACACACACACACACACACACACACA
>NW_015505380.1:592614-607015 GCF_001515645.1 Sinocyclocheilus grahami
ACACACACACTCACTCACTCACACACACTTGCTCTCACACACACACTCGCTCACAAGCACACACACTCACTCACACAAAGACACACACTCACACACACACACTCGCTCACACACACACACACACACTTGCTCGCTCACAAGCACACACACTCGCTCACACAAACACACACACTCACTCACACACACTCGCTCACACAAACACACACACACACACACACTCGCTCACAAACACACACGCTCACTCACACATACACACACACACAAACACTCTCACACACACACTCGCTCACTCAGTGTTTTTTTTTCAGCAGAAATGCTGTTGCATCATGAGTTTCTTCACTACTTTCATTCAGACACATTGTTTTAATGAATGAACGGGAAAATCAGCATTTACTCGCCCTCATGTTCAAACCTGTATGATTTTCTTTCTTCTTATCACCAAAGAAGATATTTCACCTCAGTTTTAACGCTCTTGAAAAGATCTTCTTTTGTCTTCGACAGAAGAAAGTGAGAAAGTGTTTCGGGTTTGATTTCAGGTCTCTTTTATGAGAAACGGCAGTAAATGCAGGGAAAAGGGGGAAATTCGCTTTCAATCATTTTGCATGTTGTGTTAATGAGAAATGAACTGGAACACTGTTATTAAAATCTAAAACATCTGTTTTTTTATATAATGTTCAAGAAGAAGCATACTTACAAATATAAAGTTATGAATATAGATGATTTTATGTATGCATCCTCATCTGCACAAAAAACAGATGATCGATTATGCTAATTGTCTTACATTTGATTAGTCACATACAAACGGCACAAAAGTTATTTGATTAATATCATAACACACTTTGTTCTTCATAATTTTTTCAAAATGTTAAAATACATTGTTGCAGTACATTTAAATGTGCTCTATTATGTTAATTCCATTCCTTTGTAATGTTCGAAGAGCAGCATGAACATATTTTCAAACGTAGTTATGAATATTTGTTATCAAATTAATATAGAAATCCCCATCGCTGTGATTCAGAATCAATTTTGCATTCAAGTCACATTTATTTCTATAAAGCATTATACAAATACAGATTGTTTCAAAGCAGCTTCACAGTAATAAACAGGAAAACAGCAGTGTTAATATTGCATATCTAATTATGAAACCAATTTGATTTTAGCAGGAAAACAGCTCTACAGAAGAGTAATTATTCAGATCAGTTCAGTTCAGTGCTCATTCAATTCAGTTTTATAATCGTGTCAGTGTTGCAAAGTTCATCTATTAGAATCACCTGTTTGTGCTGGTTTTGTCTTGGTTTTGCACAGATTTTGTTCTGGTTTCTTGCTGATTTTATGCTGGATGTGCACCTTTTTTTACCATTTTGTGTTGGTTTTGCACTGATTTTGTGCTTGTTTCTTACTGGTTTTATGCTGGATTTGTGCTGGTTTTGCACTTTTTTTATTTTTACTATTTTGTGTTGGTCTTGCACAGATTTTGTGCTGAATTCCTTTTGATTTTGTTCTGTTTTCTTACTGGTTTTATGCTGGATGTGTGTTGGTTTTGCACTTTTTTTTTTACTATTTTATGCTGGTTTTTTGTTGGTTTTGCACAGATTTTGTGCTGATTTCGTTCTGATTTTGTGCTGGTTTGGTACTGGTTTTGCTCTGGTTTTGCACTAGTTTTGTGTTGATTTTGTGGTTTGCGTGTCTCTGTATGGCGTTCTTGTGTTTCTGATCTCTGTAATCAGTCAGAGTGTGAACAGACAGGAAGCAGAAGTCATCCTGAGGTCCTCTAGGGATCGTCACAGGTGTGTGAACAGGAAGTAGAATCACGAGCACCTGCACTAAAAGCGTCAGTGTTGCGGTCAGTGTTTTATTTCCAGAGATGCTGTCATGATCTGCGCTCATTTGCATCGGCGGTTCTCGTATTTTCACTCACACTGAAGCGTGTTCATGCAGAGCTGCTCTATTCAAATGTCCTGAGATGATCCAGCCGTTCATTTGACTTAATCGGCTGAAGATAACGGTCCGTGACTGACTGCTGAAGGTCACTTCCGTCTCTCACCTGATGGACGTGTCTCTTTTCTTGAATGTCTATGCAGTGAAGGTTGAGAGTTGTAGTTTCTCCGCTGACTCTTCATGTGTACGCTGAAGTTTGTCATCATCTCGTGTTTAAACATGTCCAAGCTGTTGCGTTTGAGAGAAACAGGCTTGCTTTTGAGTCTCACAGTTAAAAGGCAAACCGATTGGGATTGATTTTGTCCCGTGAGTTTGTGATAAAGTGAACGAGTCGTGGATCTCGGGAGCTGATTGATTCATGTATCTGAGACCCATCCTGATGCTTTTAGATGTTTGCTGGATCTCTCTGGGTTCTGCAGTTTGATAATTTTTTGTGTTGGGGTTTAAAGAGATGGTTTGCTTAAAAATGAACATTTGCAAAAAAGGTCCTCACCCTCAGGCCGTTCAAGATCAGAATGAGTGTTTCTTCATCAGATTTCTAGAAATGTAGCACTGCATCAGTGTCTCAGCAATGGATGCTCTGCAGTGAATGGGTGCCGTCAGAATGAGAGTCCAAACAGCTGATAAAAACATCACAATAATCCACAGCACTCCAGTCCATCAGTTAACATCTGGAGAAGACAAAAGCTGAAACACATCCAGCATTAAGACTTTTCAACTAAAATACCATAGAGTGCATAATCCATAATAAGGCTTCCTCCAGAGAAAAAGTGTTCTGGTGTGAATCAGGAGAGAAATCTGCACAGATCAAGCAGCATTTAAACAGCTCTAGACTAATATGTGGCTGCATTTTGATGTGAGAGACAACAGCAGATGCACTTTTTCACCGTTATTATGGATTATGGACTCTATGTATTTTAGTTAAAAGCGTCTTAATGCTGGATTAGTTTCAGCTTTTGTCTTCTCCAGATGTTAACTGATGGACTGGAGTGCTGTGGATTACTTGTGGATTATTGTGATGTTTTTATCAGCTGTTTGGACTCTCATTCTGACGGCACCCATTCACTTGCAGTGAGACACTGATGCAATGCTACATTTCTCCAAATCTGATGAAGAAACAAACTCTTGGATGAACTGAGGGTGAGTGCATTTTATTTTTAGGTGAACTATTCCTTTAACTGGAGATCTCCGATCTGCTTTATTAGATGGTTTTCATGCAGATTGTGAGACTATCCTCCATCTCCAGTGTCTTGGCTTTATTCGAAGCCTCTTGGGACGGAGAAACCGATACCTTCTCTGACCTTCTTGGGTTTCATCTTTAACCTTGATGCACCAGTTTCGATGTTGATAATCCAGTCTGAGTGTCTGATCTTTATCGTGTTTTGCTGCGAGTGTCTCGGAGCTTGAATGTGTGATCTGTGCACGGCTTCTTGCAGCTGAAATTTCTTCCTGTGAGTCAGTAGGAAATGAGAAACAGAGTTTTCTCCGAGTAGAGGTGGCATCTGTCTGTGAAATAAGAACACAAGCACCATAATGTGCATAATTAGTTTGAGGATCATTCCTGCTGTGTTTGGGTCAGTGGACTTCTTCATATCAGGCTTTTTCTGCATGTCTATCTTAGTTATTAATAAATAAGTTATATTTTTATTAAGTGTGCAGCCCTACTTTTGATTTATTCATCCAAATTGTGCAAAATTCGTGGCATTCCGTGTTATACAGTAAATGTAATTTTTCTGACATGATTAGGTGATCGAGTCTCATTGTGTAAATCACTGCACCGCAGTTTCTCAGGATCAAGTCTGGTGTAGTTTAATAACACTTTCACATTAACCTAACATTCATAATAAAGACATGTTTGAGTGCGACCCAAACTAATGTGTAGCTGCTCACTGGAAACACAGGTGTATGAATCTGAGTGTGTGTGTGTTTTAGAGCTGTGTGTCTGTCTCTGTCTGCGAGTGTGCGTGTGGGAATATTGTAGCTTGTAAAAACAGGATGTTAACTGATGGACTGGAGTGCTGTGGATTACTTGTGGATTATTGTGATGTTTTTATCAGCTGTTTGGACTCTCATTCTGACGGCACCCATTCACTTGCAGTGAGACACTGATGCAATGCTACATTTCTCCAAATCTGATGAAGAAACAAACTCTTGGATGAACTGAGGGTGAGTGCATTTTATTTTTAGGTGAACTATTCCTTTAACTGGAGATCTCCGATCTGCTTTATTAGATGGTTTTCATGCAGATTGTGAGACTATCCTCCATCTCCAGTGTCTTGGCTTTATTCGAAGCCTCTTGGGACGGAGAAACCGATACCTTCTCTGACCTTCTTGGGTTTCATCTTTAACCTTGATGCACCAGTTTCGATGTTGATAATCCAGTCTGAGTGTCTGATCTTTATCGTGTTTTGCTGCGAGTGTCTCGGAGCTTGAATGTGTGATCTGTGCACGGCTTCTTGCAGCTGAAATTTCTTCCTGTGAGTCAGTAGGAAATGAGAAACAGAGTTTTCTCCGAGTAGAGGTGGCATCTGTCTGTGAAATAAGAACACAAGCACCATAATGTGCATAATTAGTTTGAGGATCATTCCTGCTGTGTTTGGGTCAGTGGACTTCTTCATATCAGGCTTTTTCTGCATGTCTATCTTAGTTATTAATAAATAAGTTATATTTTTATTAAGTGTGCAGCCCTACTTTTGATTTATTCATCCAAATTGTGCAAAATTCGTGGCATTCCGTGTTATACAGTAAATGTAATTTTTCTGACATGATTAGGTGATCGAGTCTCATTGTGTAAATCACTGCACCGCAGTTTCTCAGGATCAAGTCTGGTGTAGTTTAATAACACTTTCACATTAACCTAACATTCATAATAAAGACATGTTCGAGTGCGACCCAAACTAATGTGTAGCTGCTCACTGGAAACACAGGTGTATGAATCTGAGTGTGTGTGTTTTAGAGCTGTGTGTCCGTCTCTGTCTGCGAGTGTGCGTGTGGGAATATTGTAGCTTGTAAAAACAGAAAGCAAAATGACTAAAACTTTAATTAAATTAAAATAAAAATGGAAGATATAAAATAAAAACAGTTTCAAATATTTATAAAAAAACTATAATAGTATCTCATCTCTAATAGATACTATAATAGATGCTAAAATAACACTGATCCACTGATGTTGTCATCTCTTTTTAATTACTGGTTTCTCTAATCTCTCTCTCATTCTGCATCTGCTCTTTATTTCGCAGCTCAATAGATGATTTTCTCCTCATGTCTATTTAGGGAATTCCTCTGCGCCCTTTCTCTACCTCTCTCTCTCTCTCTCTCTCTCTCTCTCTGTCACAGCGATGCTCTAATGTATGCCAGCACACACACTCACTCTCTCTCACACACACACACACACACACTCTGATATAAATAGCAGTTTGAGTGAAGCGTGTGCTGCGGTGAGGATGAAGCGCTCATCAGGTGAAGTGCTGTGATCTTCTGCGTTATGAATGATGCGTTTCTCTCTCTCTCTCCTCAGACGGTGTGTGTGTGTGTGTGTGTGTGTGTGTGTGTGTGTGTGAGTGTGTGTGTGTGTTAGTGCGGTCGCAAAAAAGAATGTGAGTGAGTGAGAGCAAACATGTAACATACGTAACAAGGATACTATAATGTGTCGTGTGTGTGTGAGAGAGAGAGAGAGTGTGTGCGTGTGTGTGTGTGTGTGTGTGTGAGAGAGAGAGTGTGTGTGAGTTAGTGCTGTCAAACAAAATAAAAGGTTTTGTTTACATAGTAAATGTGTATGTACTGTGTATAAATACACACACATGCATGTATATATTTCAGAAAAATATGTTACGTTTATATATTAAATATATTTATATCTAATATACATTTTATGAATGTAAATATATTCAAAATATATGCTGTATGTGTGTGTATTTATATATACATAATAAATATACACAATACACACACGTATATTATGTAAACAAACTTTTATTTTGGATGCGATTAATCGTTTGAAAGCACTAGTGTGTGTGTGTTATACTCAGCCAGATGTGCGGTTTTCTTGGAGGTATTGAGAGCTGATCTTTAGCAG
Organism: Sinocyclocheilus grahami; assembly: GCF_001515645.1. Taxonomy (NCBI): domain Eukaryota; kingdom Metazoa; phylum Chordata; class Actinopteri; order Cypriniformes; family Cyprinidae; genus Sinocyclocheilus; species Sinocyclocheilus grahami. Next base: position 598,628 of record NW_015505380.1, read on the forward strand.
CTCTTCCCGTTGTGTTTTCTCGTTCGTGTTCTCCAGGGATGTGAAGCTCTGCAGCTCTGAGATCAGTCTGAATATTCAGGTTTGATTCAGAGTAAGAGTAGACTCCGACTCAGACTGATGTGAAAGTGTGTTCCTGCTCTGTTGACCGTTAACTCATCATTTGCATGTTCAGTAAGGTCACATTTCCATATTTCACATTCTCAGTCTTTCAGCAGACGCTCCTCGTCTCTCGTTTACGACTCTTTCCCCCGGTTTCACAGACCAGGCTTAAGCCTAGTCCCAGACTAACATGTAATTCTGAGCTGTTTCAATTAAAAGAAACTTGCACTGATTGATCTTAAAATATATCAGTGCCTTGGTTTTGTCTCAAGATGCACACCAGTAATGTTTTTTCTAAAGCTCACACTTAAATGTCCTAATTGAACTATGGTCTAATTCTGGCTTAGTCTAAGCCCTGTCTGTGAAACCAGGCCTTAAAGTCATAGTTTAGTCCACAACTAGAGTTTCACTGCTTCATTTCAACCGTAACTAATTCTATGATAATATATGAAGATGTTGTATGGCTTCAGAAGACTTGGCATGCAACAGGACTTGTTTGTAATACTTTTATACTGCTTTTTAATGGTCAGTTTTTGCAATAAATACCTGACTGTACTTCTGTTTGCCTGTTACATATTTAACATTGTTCAGAAGTGGATATGTATCGTCAGTAATGTCATTATATATATTTTACAGCCATTCAGTGAATCTGATCTCGTCACATCTTCAGCTCCTTCTCATTATTAGCTTTTATTTCATTTTCATTTCAATTCAGATTTTAGTCATTTTGTCCCTTTGCTTTTGTAATTTATTTTTTTTTCAAAATGTTTCTATTTAGTTTTAGTATTTAATTCAGTTAGTTGCCATGGTAACGTTTCTAATTTACATCTACTAGACATGCGTTCATCATTTTTATTAGCTTTTATTTTTTCTAAATGTTTCCGTTTAGCTTAAGTTTTAGTCATTTTTAGTACTTAAATATTACTGTTATTTACCAAGGCAACATTTTTAATTTACGTTTGTTTTTTAGGTTTTAGTTTTCATATTTTATAATTATATTTTATTTAAGCTTTTTTCCAGTTTAGTGCCATTTTAGTAATTTTTTAATGTGCTTATGTCATTTTATTGACTTGTTTTTTATATAGTTTATATATTTCTATTTAGCCAAGGCAGCATTTCTATTTATTTATTTTTTCTTGGTTCTAATAATTTTTTTTAAGCTTTTAATCTTTATTTCAATTACCAAAACAATCTTGAATAGTTTATTCTTGTTCTTAATAATTTGTGATCTAATCAGTATATGATCTCCATTCATTGATTGATTGATTGATTGATTGATTTGTAAGTCATAATGTTCAGTCAGTCCTTCAGAATAAGAATAAAGCTCTTTCATCTTCTGACTGTTATAATTATGGTTATAAAGCGGATAGTTCCGGTGCTTGATTCTGATTGGCTGAGCCGCGTTCGAAGCTGTTGTGAATGACGCTACAAAGTAACACACACCTTTGTTTACGTTTGTGTGTTGCTCGGCAACCACTTTGTAGCAACCACAACTGTTTCTGAGGAGCTACATTGTTTGGTGGAAGAATACTGTGTTTATTAATATCATTACACTTTATTTGCTCCGTTTTATTTTGTGAAACCTTACTACGTATATGTGAATAACCGTGTTTTATAAAAGCTGTAACCCCCGTGAAGTCGTGGTTTACAGTGAATTTATAACAGCTTTGCTTCGTGCCTAACAACGCCTCTTAGCTGTTATAAATTCACTGTAAACCACGGCTTATTGGGGCTTATGGCTTTATTGTTGCTGTAGATTAATCTGTGTTGATGATTTTTAGAGCAGAGACCAGATTTAGACGCTTTACCCACAACCTCCTCAACACACACACACACACACACACACACGCTCTCTCTCTCTCGCACACACGCACACACACACGCTCTCTCTCTCTCGCACACACGCACACACACACGCTCTCTCTCTCTCGCACACACGCACACACACACGCTCTCTCTCTCTCGCACACACGCACACACACACGCTCTCTCTCTCTCGCACACACGCACACACACACGCTCTCTCTCTCTCGCACACACGCACACACGCGCTCTCTCTCTCTCTCACACACACACTCACACTCAGGTTTGTTTTTGTGAAAAGTGGGGACTCTCCATAGGCGTAATGGTTGTTATACTGTACAGACCGTATATTCTATTGCCCTACACCAACCCTACCCCTAAACCTACCCCTCACAGGAGACTTTCTGCTATTTCAGATTTTCAATACACTCCATTCTGTGTGATTTATAAGCGTTTTGAAAAGTGAGGACATGGGGTAATGTCCTGAAAAGTCACCTTCTCCTTGTAATACCTGTCATACCTTTGTCATTATACACATTTATGTCCTCATTTGTCACAAAAACGCGCGCACACGCACACACAGACACACACTCACACACACACACACGCACACGCACAGACACACACTCACACACACACACTCACACTCAGGTTTGTTTTTGTGAAAAGTGGGGACTCTCCATAGGCGTAATGGTTGTTATACTGTACAAACTGTATGTGCTATTGCCCTACACCAACCCTACCCCTAAACCTACCCCTCACAGGAGACTTTCTGCTATTTCAGATTTTCAATACACTCCATTCTGTGTGATTTATAAGCGTTTTGAAAAGTGAGGACATGGGGTAATGTCCTGAAAAGTCACCTTCTCCTTGTAATACCTGTCATACCTTTGTCATTATACACATTTATGTCCTCATTTGTCACAAAAACGCGCACACTCACACACCTCTCACTCACTCACTCACTCACACAGACACACACACACGCACACGCACAGACACACACTCACACACACACACACACTGACTGACTGGATGTGTGTGTGTTGTCTCCTCAGCTCTGATGGTTCTCGTCTGACTCAGAGACTCCAGCATCAGTCCTCAGCATGTCTGCTCTACAGGTACAAACACAGCACACTGAAGAAAACCAGCACATTATATTTGCCGAAGTTTAATAAACCCTATTTTTTGGGGTGGGTTTTTTATTTACTTATTTTTTATTTTTTTAATTGTTGTATGTACAGTATCTCACAGAAGTGAGTACACCCCTCACATTTTTGTAAATATTTTATTATATCTTTTCATGTGACAACACTGAAGAAATGACACTTTGCTACAAGGGCATCCTCAAACGGAAGGTGGAGGAGCGCACGGTCTCTAACATCTGGAAGAGGACTTCAGTGGCAACCTGTGAAGCTCTGGTGAACTTCATGCCCAAGAGGGTTAAGGCAGTGCTGGAAAATAATGGTGGCCACACAAAATATTGACACTTTGGGCCCAATTTGGACATTTTCACTTAGGGGTGTACTCACTTTTGTGGCCAGCGGTTTAGACATTAATGGCTGTGTGTTGAGTTATTTTGAGGGGACAGCAAATGTACACTGTTATACAAGCTGTACACTCACTACTTTACATTGTAGCAAAGTGTCATTTCTTCAGTGTTGTCACATGAAAAGATATAATAAAATATTTACAAAAATGTGAGGGGTGTACTCACTTCTGTGAGATACTGTATATAATTAAAAACAAATTATATTTTGCATGAGGTAAATTAACCTTATTTTTAGGATGTGTCTGTTTATTATTTAATTTAAAAAATTATTATTATTTTAAATTATATTTTGCCTGAGGTAGATAAAATAATTTTTTTTAGGTGGGCAGATTGATTGATTAGTTTTTTATTTTAATATGTGTATTTATTTTATAATTTATTTATTTTAAATAAACCCTATTTTTACAATTTGGTATTTAGGTAAAAGCATTTTATTTATTTTTACTTCATTTATTATTTATCTGTTTATTTAAATTATTCATATTGATTTTTCAAGGTTAAAGTTATTTATTTTTACAGATTTTTTGCATTGTGACAATTTTCAATTATCACAATTCTCATGACTGTAATTGATATTGGTTTGAAATGCTTTCAAATTGTGCCAGATCACTTTAATAATATGCATAACTTTGTTAATTTACATAATAAAAATAATTATTTTAAATGAAAAGTCATTACAGTAATGAGAATGTGTATAATGGTTCTGAAATAGACTCTTTTTTTGCAAACTAAATAATATCTCGCATAAAATGTTTAATAGGTTCTGTATAGTTCATGTTCGAGTGTAGAGTGAATTGTTGGATGTCTCTCAGGCGTCATGGCCGTCAGGCACCGAGTGTGTGGCCAAGTATAACTTCCAGGGCAGCACAGAGCAGGACCTGCCCTTCTGCAAAGGAGACCTGCTGACCATCATCGGCGTAACCAAGGTAACAGCCAATCAGCAAACACCTGCTGATGTCACATGGAAATGATTTATGTTTATTACATTGGTGAAACAAAATGTAACAACATCATGACTGTTGCCGTGATCATAATGTGATTTTTATTTGTTTATATGAATTAATTATGAGTCTACTTGGTTGTTTAGATAAAATTATGTTTTTTTTGCAGTTAAAAGTCTCCATTTAAACCATGTGTGACCCTGCAGCACAGAAGCAGTGTTAAGTCGCTGGGGGATATTTGTAGCAATAGCCAACAATACATTGTATGAGTCACAATTATACATTTCTCTTTTATGCCAAAAATCATTAGGATATTAAGTAAAGATCATGTTCCATGAAGATATTCTGTAAATGTCCTACCGTAAATATATCAAAACTTAATGTTTGATTAGTAATATGCATTGCTAAGAACTTCATTTGGACAACTTTAAAGATGATTTTCTCAATATTTAGATTTTTTTGCACCCTCAGATTCCAGATTTTCAGATATTGTCCGATCCTAACAAACCATACATCAATGGAGAGCTTATTTATTCAGCTTTCATTTGATGAAGAAATCTCAATTTGAAAAATTGACCCTTATGACTGGTTTTGTGCTCCAGGGTCAGATTTCAGATCAGATTCATTAACGTTGATGTGTATATATTGAATGAACATCAAATTACAACAGACATCTTCAGTTATAATTTCAGCTCTATCAGTCATGTTGTCGTGCTCATGTTCTCCAGTGACTGATCGATTGATTTATTGATTTGATTAATTGATTCAGGACCCAAACTGGTACAAAGCGAAGAACTCTGTTGGCCGAGAGGGAATGATTCCAGCAAACTACGTCCAGAAGAGAGAAGGAGTCAAATCCGGAGGAAAGCTCAGTCTGATGCCGTGAGTTCATGATCTTCATTCAGTCAGCTTTCAGATCAATATTATGTTTATGTTTCTATCTAGCTAGCATTATTTTTATTTCAGTTTTATTAACTTCAGTACTAAAATGTATTTAAATTCAGTTTGTTGTCAAGGCAGCATTTAAATTTAAGTTTTTTTTCTTAATTTTATTTAAATTTTTAAAATTTGAATGTAAAATTTTATTTCATCTTAAATTCAGTAAAAGACTATATTTATTAGTTTTAGTTAACAATACCACTGATCATATATTGTTGAAATAAATCACTTCAACACAAGAGTATATCTGCAGAACGAGAGTTACTGAAATCAAAAGAATGTCAAATAATACAGACTGAATGTCTGCTGGATTAGACTCGTATCTGACTGGATGACACTGAGTTTGACATGTTTGAGTCTGTCTCAGCTGAAGGCTCTCTATAGTGTACACACTGTGTGATCTCAAAAAGGATATAAAGACCAGAAAGATAAATGGATCTGAGTGTTTTCTCATTGTTTGCATGTTTGTCAGATGGTTTCACGGTAAGATCACGCGTGAGCAGGCGGAGCGGCTGCTGTATCCGCCGGAGACGGGGCTGTTCCTGGCGCGCGAGAGCACTAATTACCCCGGAGACTACACGCTGTGTGTGAGCTGCGACGGCAAGGTGGAGCACTACCGCATCATCTATCATGACGGGAAACTGTCCATCGATGAGGAGGAGTACTTCGACAACCTCATGCAGCTGGTGGAGGTGTGTGTGTGTGTGTCTGATCGAGTGAGAATGCATGTGAGTGTGTGTGGGAGTGGGCATGTGTGCAACTGAGTGTGTGAGCATGCATGAGTGTGTGTGTGTGTGTGTGTGTGTGTGAGCATGCGTGCGATTGTGAGTGTGTGAGCGTGCATGTGTGAGTGTGTGAGATTGTGAGCTTGTGTGCGTGAGCAAGCGTGTTTGAGCATGCATGTGTGCAAGTTTGTGAGCGTGTGTGAGCATGCATGTGTGCGTGTGTGAGAGATTGTGTGTATGCATTTGAGTGTGTGTAAGCATGAGTGTGTGTGTTTTGAGGCATTCCTCGCATTCTCTTGTCTTGTTTCTCATTCTCATCATCGTTTCTCTTGATGGCGTGTCATAACAAGCTGCTCGTGAATCAACGTCACACGCACATCTTCTGAAACTGCTGTAAACAAGAGCAAACCTGTGTGTGTGTGTGTGTGTGTGTGTGTGTGTGTGTTCATGAATTAGATTTCTTAAGAGTTTGTTCTGCCCTCTAGTGGCTCCTGAGTTTCTGTGAAACTCAAATGATCATCTAAACAAAGAGTTTATGAAGAGAATAATTCTGTTGTCCAGGGTATTAAACAGGCAGCAGTGATGATTAGTGATGCAGTTTAGATGTGTCCAATTAGAAATGGTTTCATTTTGCATTTCAATGAGAAACAAAGAGCTAAAAGAAAACAATTATTTACAAAAAAAATATTTTTTAAATTAAGATAAAGAAAAAATATATTTACAAAGTCATAAAGTAAGAGGACAAATATTTTAAAATTCTAATTAAAAAACAAAGCTAAAAAAAAAACTGTTTTGTAACTTTTTAGGGAAAAAATACATATTTACAAAATCATAAAAAACACAAGTGAGAATTATTATTTTTTTGCTTTTCATTGCATGAGCAAACACACATATGAAGACAAAAATGTTAAAAATATTTTTTTTAAAAATATTAAAAACCCATCAGTTGATTGAGCTGTAGTGGTTTGAGTGAGTTTGATTTATTGATCATTAGTTTTGTTCATGATCTGATGAACATATACTATTCTTTCTCCCCCTGGATGTTCATTGTTAGTGGCATGAAAGCTAATTCTACATCAACTCAAAAAGTCATCTTGTCATCTCATGTTTGTACCGGAAACATCTCCACAGAGTGCCGTGAGACTAGTGTGACCTCTATCCCAGCATGCTCTGCTCCCTCCGGCTGCTGTCCTTCACTCTTCCGCTCTGTCCTCCTTATTTTGGGCCCACAGTCTCTGTGTGTTTCCTCTTTCACAGGAAGTGCTCTGACCCCTGAGCACAGTTCATAACCGCTTCTGTGTGCAACATGACTATTGATAATGCATATTAATGTGTGTGTGTGTGTGTGTGTGTGTGTGTGTGTTTGCAGCATTACACCAAAGACGCTGACGGTCTTTGCACGCGGCTCATCAAACCCAAGCTGATGGAGGGGACGGTGGCAGCGCAGGACGAGTTCTCCAGGAGTGGGTCTTATATCTTCTACAAGCATATTTTAGTATTATTTATTTACTATTATAGATTTGTTAATATTCTGAAGTAGTTTTTATTTATACCTTCAGGTTTCAATTTAATTCTAGCTAAAATTTTAGTAATGGTTTTTATGTGCTTATTGTCATTTTGTTTTGTTTGAGATATTTCCATTTAGGTTTCATTTATTATTTAAGTTTTAGTTTTTATTTATTTTATTTCCACTTACTAATTTTATTTTAGTATTATTTATATGATGATATAGTTTTTATTTATATTTTAAAGTAGCTTTTTGTTTTTATACCTTCAGTTTTCTATTTAATTTTAGTTAAATTATTTGTCTTTTTTTTTTATTGTGCTTCTGTTATTTGTATTATTTTTTGTTGATATGAAAACTTACTATTTGTGTTTTATTTATTATTAAAAATACATTATTTCATTTTTAGCTCTAGTTCAGTTTTTGTTTTTATTTAGTTTATTTCCAGTAATTGGGTAATAGTATTACTTATTATTATCTATTATTTCTATTGTAGTATCATTTCTATTATAATTATTGTAGCATTATTTGTCTGTAGGTGCTCAGATCCGTCAGTAAGCAGATGTTCAGGGAAATAAAGCAGAAGTGAAAGCGGTTTCATCTCGATGTTTGTCTTCACAGGTGGATGGGCTATGAATAGGAAAGATCTCAAACTCATTCAGACCATCGGCAAAGGAGAGTTCGGAGGTGTGTGAAGATCCGTGACGCTGTGTTTAAGGACGATGAATCGGTGTGTAATCTCTGTGTGTGTGTGTGTCTGTGTGTGTGTGTGTGTGTGTGTCTCTGTGTGTGTGTGTGTGTGTGTGTGTGTGTGTGTGTGTGTGT
>NW_015505380.1:607117-621838 GCF_001515645.1 Sinocyclocheilus grahami
CGGTGGTTGGTGTGTGTTCAGACGTGATGGTGGGAGATTATCGAGGGACGAAGGTGGCAGTGAAGTGCATCAAACACGACGCCACGGCTCAGGCCTTCCTCGCTGAAGCTTCAGTCATGACGTGAGTACAGATGATCAGACTGACCTTCACCTGGAATTCAAAACTTTATGAAAAACAAATATACAGGTGTGCATACGTCCATCTTCAGCTGCTGCTTCTCGTATCAAATCTTGACTGATTTTAGTCAAGTAGACGTCAGAATTACTGTAAATAACTTAAATTTACTTGCATAAACGTTTACTTTCAGAGGAAAAAAATAGATCAATTTTTCATGCTGAAGGGGTTTGTCAATAGGCATGTATATTCATGTTCATCAACAAAATTCAGTCCTGAAAGTGTGTGAGATATGGAGACAATATATTTTACAGAAGTTTTTGGCACTAATATAACTTCATAAATTTTTGGCACTTTTGGCACTAATGGTGCTCCATACATACCCGGGTCAAAATGACCCGCACACAAAATGCATAACATTTTGTCAAAATGGTGATATTTCCAGTAATATCTCCAGATGAACACTTACTGCACTGAAGCAGCTCAGCTTTACTTGATTCTCCATCAATCATGTTTTAGAGTCTCAAATCTGATCCTCAGGATCTTTTGAGGAGCGTTTGTTTCCAGAAGCTTTACTTTCACTGTTCCTCAGCGGAGGAATGATCTTCACAAGCCTCCAGAACATCTCACATCTTCTGAGGAGCCTTTATTTCTTCAGCTCTCAATCACTGCTTTATATGTTTGGAGCATTTCACTCTCATCTCACTGAGACAGATTATTGAATGAAAGGAGGCGGCATTTATATAGCGCTGTCATTGTGTAATGCTGTACACCCAAAGCACTTTACAATGGGGGGGGGGGTCTCTCTTCAACCACTACCAGTATATTATTGCAGATATAGAGCGACCACCAGGGGGCCAAAAATGTGGAGCCAAAAAGTGGCCCTGGACCTTTTTAGCATACTTTTTTTACATTATAATTTGTCTTTCCTGGTGTATATGGCAAATAGTAAATAATTTAAATAGTAAAGAATTTTTACGAGGGACAGTTTAATATCATATATTATCAGTCCATATGACACAATGCTCTGCTATAGTCTAGAAGACTTGAATAGTGCAGAATGCGGACTGTTTTTATGGTGCCTTTCTATTACAGTGGTCATATACAGTATTTGTTCTTTTGCAGGAGCTTGACATCTATCATTTTAAGGAATAGAGCTCCGATTGTGGAAAGGAGTATACAAATTATCTTGATTATGGAAAAATACAGTAAACTGTATTTTCAGCATCATTCCTCCCGTCTTCAGTGTCACATGATCTTCAGAAATCAGTATAATATGCTGCTTTGCTGCTCGAGAAACATTTCTGATTATTATCAATGTTGAAAACAGTTGTGCTGCACAATATTTTTGTGGAAAATGTGATACCATTATATACACCAGTGTGTATATAAAATAATGCATGTGAATTAATAAGCAAATTATATGTTTATTAGGCCTATAATATAAATCACTTTCTTATGCACAGCACTCGAAAGCAAAAGTTTTCAGATTTACAATGTTCTAGAGTAAGATTGAGAATGATTTTTTTATAGATTTTTAGACATGTGAAATCACGGAAGAAAGCTTATATAGAGATATACATTAACGCTTAACTCAAGTCTCTGGTGTGTGTGTGTGTGTGTGTGTGTGTGTGTTGCAGTCAGCTGAGACACACTAACCTGGTGCAGTTATTAGGGGTGATCGTGGAGGAACGAGGCAGTTTGTTCATCGTGACTGAATATATGGCCAAGGTCAGTGCCGTTTCTCTCAATATTGCTGTTAAAAGTTGAATCATGAACTCATTAATGCCATAGATTGCTTATGATCTACTGTTGATAAATTGTCATAATGTTTACTGTATTTATATTGTAATATGTTGTATATGGTTGTAAGCGTGCATATTTACTATTGAATTTTTTGTGTGTAGCTGGAAGTAGTAGTGCAGAAACATTATAAAATATCTATCTATATCTGTTTTTCAACTAAGTTCATATCGTATCTGATCGGCAACTTCTCATTACTGAGTGAACTGAGTAACAAGTTTTAAGTAATAAGTTTTGAATGTTGTCATGTTATTAACATTTAAATTTGGTCAAAATGGTTATATGTCTTTAAAAAAAAAGATTGGAAAAAAATCAGCAATGCTGAGAAATTCTGTTTAATCGATACAATCTGAGACGCCTGGTTTATTGTGTGTGTCTGTGTCTGTGTCTGTCTGTGTGTGTGTGTGTGTGTGTGTGTCTCTGTCTGTCTGCTGGTTTATTGTGTGTGTCTGTGTCTGTGTCTGTCTGTGTGTGTGTGTGTGTGTGTGTGTCTGTCTGTCTGTCTGTCTGTCTTCGTTTGTGTGTGTGTGTGTGTGTCTGTCTTTGTGTGTCTGTGTCTTCGTTTGTGTGTGTGTGTGTGTCTGTCTTTGTGTGTGTGTCTGTGTCTGTGTGTGTGTGTGTGTGTGTGTGTGTGTGTGTGTGTGTGTGTGTGTGTGTGTGTGTGTGTGTGTGTGTGTGTGTGTGTTGAGCAGGGCAGTCTGGTGGATTACCTGCGCTCTCGGGGCCGGACTGTGTTGGGTGGCGAGTGTCTGCTCAAGTTTTCTCTGTGAGTAAACACATCAGTCAGTCAGCTGTGTGTCTGTCTATCAGGGTTTTGAGTAGAGTTGGGAATCAAAAATCAATTCCAGAATCAGATACTTAAGGTCAGGAATCGGATACTTAATGTAAAATTAAAATTTTAATTCCACCTATCAATTCCTGTGTGCACATCTTTTATTTTTAGCTGGCGAAAAAGGGACTCTTAAATATGTATTTGTCTTTGAATCATTCGTTCAAGAGATTCATTCAAAAACACTGATTCGTTCAGTAATGAAACGAGTCAATCTTGAGTGAGTCATTGAATCATTCCGTGAGATTTTGTTTACTTGTCTAATATGTTTTTCTTCAGAATTGTGAGAGAACTACAACCTCTCAATTTCCTTCGATTTAAAAATCGAGTCCAGTTTTTATGATTTTTGTTCATGGTATTCAGCTGCAATTAAATGTTTTGCAAAAAGAGACACCGAATAAATATGTTTGATATCTAAATGTTTGACTTCATTACCACATTGGAATTGAAACTGGGAATCTCGAGTGTGTTTGTGTCCGTGTGGCAGTGACGTCTGTGAGGCTATGGAGTATCTGGAGGCCAATAACTTCGTGCACAGAGATCTGGCGGCTCGTAATGTGCTGGTGTCCGATGATAACATCGCCAAAGTCAGCGACTTCGGTCTGACCAAGGAGGCTTCGTCCACTCAGGACACGGCCAAGCTCCCCGTCAAATGGACCTCGCCCGAGGCGCTGCGAGAGAAGGTACACTTCTGCACATTTCCAGAAAAACTCGCAGTAATATCGAAACTCGTTTCTGGAAGCAACGTTCCTGATGGATGTTGATTGTGCAATAAGACCATATTTAGCATTTAAAGCATGTGAATGATTCGCTTTTGCTGTAGTTTGAGAACTTTTTTCTGTTTGACAGTGATTTGTGGCTCTTTGTTGCATCACTCCTGATGTGAAACGCTTTTTATTTTCAGAGAATCTCTTCAGTAAGAGTTTCATGTCATTGATAGGTTTTTCTTTTGTGTTTTCACAGAAGTTTTCCACTAAATCTGACGTGTGGAGTTACGGCGTCCTGCTGTGGGAGATTTACTCTTTCGGCCGCGTGCCGTACCCCAGAATTGTAAGACTTTCATTGTTTTGAGATATATATATATATATATATATATATAAGTATGCTGGTTTCAGTTTTGCTTTAAATACATTCATTTAAGCTTGATGTTCATAATAGATGTTGTTTCTTATGAATGTCACTATAATTTTTGTTTTATACATATAGATTTCATTCCTCTTCTGAATATTGTTACATTTAAAGGATTTGTTATAGAGTGACAGGAACTAATATACTTATTTTCCAGAAAATACTATATAAATATATATATACAGTGCATGCGTAATTATTAGGCATGTTGATATTCTGATCATATTTTTAAGCACATTTTACCAATTCCAAACCACATCAATCTTAATAACTACTATTCATTTTGTATTTAATCATTTATGAGTGATATGTAATTGTCCATGAAGGCTGGAAGTGAAAAACTCCTTATATTCAGGTGTGCAGAATTATTAGGTGTGTTTTCTTTTACAGATAAAATGATCCATAAAAGAGTTTTTTTTTTTTTTTTGTCAAAAATTAAATCCCCTTCAGAAATATTCAAAACTAATGCAATACAGAAATCGCTAAGTTAAGACGTGACCATTGGACAGCGAGATCCTCACAGGGTCAGCGGGGTCAGAAAAAACATGTGGAGAAGAAAAGACACTTTAACTGCAAAAGAATTAAGAATTAATGTGAAGAATTAGATGTGAAACAATTAGTCTCCAGAAGAACAAGCTGTCAGGTTCTCAGAGACTTTGCTTGGGTAAAAAATCACCCTCACTTAATAAGAATAACATGCTGAAGTGTTGTGAAATACATGAAGATGATTTTTTTTATAAGCTTTCTGGACAGATAAAACCACTGTTTGAAGAATTGATCTCCAGAATCTGGCAGCACGTTTCAGGAGCTCATTTTTATTCAATTCTGCAAGACAGACCTTTCAGGATAGGAGATGGAATAAAAATGAGCACCTGAAACTTGCTGCCAGATTGACAATATTTGGTCGAGATGCAACTATTTGAAAATCTGGAATCTGAGGGTGCAAAAAAAAAATCTAAATATTGAGAAAATCATCTTTAAAGTTGTTCAAATGAAGTTCTTAGCAATGCATATTACTAATCAAACATTAAGTTTTGATATATTTACGGTAGGACATTTACTAAATATCTTCATGGAACATGATCTTTACTTAATATCCTAATGATTTTTGGCATAAAAGAGAAATGTATAATTGTGACCCATACAATGTATTGTTGGCTATTGCTACAAATATCCCCCAGCGACTTAACACTGCTTTTGTGCTGCAGGGACACATATATGATGTTTTCATTTCTTGAATGTTATAAGAGATACTTATATAACTTTTTAAATTTGGAGTGTTAAAGACATGTGTTGTGTGCGTGGGTAAGTGTGTGCTGTCTGTGGTTCTGCGTGTGTCCAGCAGAGGACAGTCTCAGCTCTGTCTGTGGTCTCTCTGCAGCCGCTGAAGGAGGTGGTGCCGCGGGTGGAGAAGGGCTATAAGATGGAGGCTCCTGACGGCTGTCCGGCCGCCGTCTATGACCTGATGAAGCAGTGCTGGACGCTGGACCCCGCAGGACGACCCTCGTTCCGTCTGCTGCGTGAGAAGCTGCAGCACATCAGAGCCAAGGAGCTGCACCTGTGAGGAACATCACTAACAAACCTTACTGTGCTCCACACTCTCTGCTGTGGACTGGACTGTTGATCTGGACGCTCTCTCGTGACCCGACACATGAGAGGAGGAACACACTGATGGGTGTGTGTGAGAGTGTGTGTGTGTGTGTGTGTGTGAGAGAGAGTGTGTGTGTGTGTGTGTGTGTAGCAGTATTCGCTCCTCTTCTCCTTTGCTTCTCCGTTCTGCTCGTGGCTTCAGTGAGGAAGGCTGGTCTTTTCCTCCGCTGCTGTTTTTCTCTCTCGCTTATGAAAACACGCAAGTCATATTTCACACCAAAATCAAAATTAAAAAATGTAAAGTTGTATTTTGCATTAAAAGTAACAAAGCCTGTTTGTCAGAACATTGTGTTTTTGGAATCGATAACATGATTTTCAACATGTTTCTCTTTTTCTTTTTCTTTTTTTTCAATATATTAATTAATGTTATACATCCAGATTTTATTTTGTAGTTCTCATTATTCTCAATGATGATTGTTATACTGTTACTGTATTCTTAATAAAAAAACATTGTTACAAAGACTTAAATAAAATTTAAATTAGCATAAAATAATATAGTAAAAAAAGCAATTTTCATGAATTTAATGCAAAAATTATTATACACATTTTTTTTTTCCTCCTTCAAAAGTATGAAGAAAAATGTATACATTTTTTACATCATATAAAACAATGATGTAAACAACAGTTTCCAACATGGAATAAAAAAATAAAGGTAATTGTTACTTTTTATCTCACAATTTTGAATTTTTTTTATTTCTCACGATTCTATTTATATCATGGAATAAAAAAAAGGTAAATGCAACTTCTTAATCTCACAATTCTGACTTTTTTCTCGCAGTTCTGAGATATCAACTCCGAATTCTGAGTTTCTCCCAAATCCAAGTTTACATCAGAAAGTTACAAATTCTGCTAATTGTGACTTTTTATGTCACAATTCTTCTGTTTGTTTCTGCCACAGAAAAAAATTTGCAACTTCATCTCGCAATTCTGAGGTTATATCTGAAAAAGTTCTTAATTGTGAGATATACATTTACAGTTACTTAATGTTTTTTAATGTTGTGGCAGAAACAAGCTTCCATAATTTTTACTTTTTTTTTACTGCCATGTACAAGTATGTTTTTTTGCATTAGAGTGATGAAAATTTGATTTTTTTTTTTTGTATTACATAAGAAATAATTAATTGGCATTATGCAAAAAATCTGAATGCTCCTTCATTTTTTTAATTCAAGAATTGTTTTCTTTTTTATTTTGTGGTGAATTGTGAGCTGCTCGTGTTCTTCATGAGATCCATCGCTGTGTGTGTGTGAGAGAGAGAGAGCGAGTGTGTGTGAGAGAGTGTGTGTGTGTGTGAGAGAGAGAGAGTGTGTGTGTGTGTGTGTGTGTGAGAGAGTGTGGGTGTGTGTGTGTGAGAGAGAGAGAGTGTGTGTGTGTGTGTGTGTGTGAGAGAGTGTGGGTGTGTGTGTGTGAGAGAGAGAGAGTGTGTGTGTGTGTGTGTGTGTGAGAGAGTGTGGGTGTGTGTGTGTGAGAGAGAGAGAGTGTGTGTGTGTGTGTGTGTGTGAGAGAGTGTGGGTGTGTGTGTGTGAGAGAGAGAGAGTGTGTGTGTGTGTGTGTGTGTGAGAGAGTGTGGGTGTGTGTGTGTGAGAGAGAGAGAGTGTGTGTGTGTGTGTGTGTGTGAGAGAGTGTGGGTGTGTGTGTGTGAGAGAGAGAGAGTGTGTGTGTGTGTGTGTGTGTGAGAGAGTGTGGGTGTGTGTGTGTGAGAGAGAGAGAGTGTGTGTGTGTGTGTGTGTGTGAGAGAGTGTGGGTGTGTGTGTGTGAGAGAGAGAGAGTGTGTGTGTGTGTGTGTGTGTGAGAGAGTGTGGGTGTGTGTGTGTGAGAGAGAGAGAGTGTGTGTGTGTGTGTGTGTGTGAGAGAGTGTGGGTGTGTGTGTGTGAGAGAGAGAGAGTGTGTGTGTGTGTGTGAGAGAGAGTGAGAGGGAGTGAGTGAGTGTGTGTGAGAGAGAGAGAGCGAGTGTGTGTGAGAGTGTGTGTGAGAGAGAGAGTGTGAGTGAGTGTGTGTGTGTGTGTGTGTGAGAGAGAGTGAGAGGGAGTGAGTGAGTGTGTGTGAGAGAGAGAGAGCGAGTGTGTGTGAGAGTGTGTGTGAGAGAGAGTGTGTGTGTGTGTGTGTGTGAGAGAGTGTGTGTGTGAGAGAGTGAGAGGGAGTGAGTGAGTGTGAGAGAGAGAGTGTGAGTGTGTGTGTCGAAGTGCCTGCTGGAGTTGACAGAGCAGTGCCTGGGTTCCTCTGACATCTTTTTATTCTTTCTTTTTTAAATGGGTCTTTTTTTAATGTTTGTATTTGTTGATTTGTCATCTGTGACGAGACGGGGTTTGTGTTCACTAGCGCCAGACTGAACTGAGGCGATGAGCTGGGAAACACACACACATCCCAGCTGAGCTCATGTGCCTGCTATCTCACACACACACACACACACACACACACACTCTCCCTCTAGTGGACTGGGAGGCTCAGTCCGTCACAACTCTTACTGCGTCGGTCTGTTTTATATTAAAATCTATTTAAGAAGTGAGCTTCAGATGGACTCATGCATGCTCAGAGAGGCCTTGAGTAACGTGTCAGTGCTTTCGATGTTCATTGTTTTAATATTCTACCATGATTATGAATAAATCATTCCATCTGACCAGCATGGAGTGTGTGGTCACTGGGGGGGCGGAGCCTGCCGCAGGAAGTGACCTCGTCAGGAGTGTGTTTGTGCCGTTCAGATGAACACACACTCGTGTTCACACACTCAGTCTGTATCTGTGATGAGCGGTTTATTACAAATCCTCAGACTGTAAAAACAAGGACATGCATGTACAGTCATGCATTTGGGTAGACAAATCATTTTATTACTATTTAGTATTTTAATTGATATACTATAGTAGTATTTAATAATGTTTTTGTTTTTATATTTTTAGTTTTCACTTTAATTTTAGTTTAGGTTTTATTCATTTTTATTAGTCATTTATATTTAGCTTTTTCCATTTCTGCTTTAGTCATTTTAGTGCTCAAATGTTTTCAGTTAAAAGTTTTAGATTTTCATCTACTGTTTAGATTTCATTTTCTACATATGAATTTATCATAAACACAGGATTATTTACAACATAAAAGAAGTGAGGCCTTTAATTTACAAATCTGTTTACGTGGATGAATTCATGTTTTAGCAGAAATATCCATGCTTTATCAAAGTATTTTGAGTATTTTCTTTGGTAATCATTTGAGTATTAATGAGTTTTGTGTACTAAATACAGTTGTAGTACTTGTGTATATTTTGATTTAACTTTTATTTTTATATATATATATATATATTATTTTTTAGTTCAGGTAGTATTTTTTGTGCCTTTGCCTTTTTCTATTTTGCTCGCATTTATTTTTATTTCTATTTTGCTCTCATTTATTTTTATTTTGCTCGCATTTATTTTTATTTTGCTCGCATTTATTTCTATTTTGCTCTTTTATTTTTATTTCTATTTTGCTCTCATTTATTTTTATTTTGCTCGCATTTATTTTTATTTTGCTCTCATTTATTTTTATTTCTATTTTGCACTCATTTATTTTTATTTCTATTTTGCTCTCATTTATTTTATTTTGCTCATTTATTTTTATTTCTATTTTGCTCTCATTTATTTTTATTTTGCTCTCATTTATTTTTATTTTGCTCTCATTTATTTCTATTTCTATTTAGCTCGAATTCATTTTTATTTCTATTTGACTAATTCCAGAACTTCAACTAAAACTTATTTTAGTTCATTTCTGAGGAAACATCTCCGAGTCGTATTTTAATTCCAGTTTCTATTTTTAAATGTCTAATTTTAACAATTAAGTTTAAGGTTTTCCTCTTAATCTTTCATTTGTATTTAGTTTTCTGCATGTAAATTAATTTGTGACCACATTTTTTCCTCACCTTTATGAAAGGCAAATGGTAAAGGCATTAAAGGGTTACACTTTATTTTAAGGTGTCCTTGTTACAGTGTAATTATACATTTCCGTACGGAGTAATATTAATTAGCTACATGTTCTTACGGTACGTTTAGGTAATGCTGGATGGGATGCAGACGCCTCGGACCACAGAGAACCAGACCTTCACAACGCTTTCTGTGTGACAAATACCACAATCTCTGTCTTAACTCTATACAATATAGAAATTTAATTAAAATGTTATTCCTGGTATTTATTTTTTTTATTTATTTTTTTTTTCAGTTTTAATTTTAGTTTAAGGTTTAGTCATTTTGTTTTGCACTTTTGGCGTTTTCATTAGTTGTTTTTTTTTTAATCATTATTATTTGTGTTACATTTCTTTTTAGCTTTAAGCTGCCTTCTCGCCATGTTGTCTAATTACCGTAATTCTGAGATGACAACACGTGACATTCTACTCTGAGCTGAATTATGTGTTTCTGTGCAACACCATCAACGCCAAAGCCTTCACGTGCTCCAGAACTCATAATTACTCCGACTGTTCTGCGAGCTACAGCTTGGACCAGATTCGTTTAGGAGCTAGCTCTGAGTCCGAGAACATGCCGTCCTGGAGTTACGTGGCGTGAAGGCAGCAGCATTCATGTTTTAGTTACGGTTTGAACGTTTTCTAGAAATTTTATTTTAGTTATTTTGTTTAGTGCTTTTGTCCATTTTTCTTTTTTTGGTCTATTACATTTTTTAATGTAATTTTTATCTAGCTTTAGTATTTTATACATTTTAGTTTATTTATTACTTTATTTCTTTTTTTCAGTAATTTTGTTTTATGTGTTTGTCTTTTTTTCTCTCTTTTTGGTTTAATTAAATTTCTATTTGGCTTTATTTTTTAGTTTTTGTAATTTTGCTTTAACCTTAACCCAAATTTGATTTTATTTCAGTTGTTGGAACTTTTTTTTTTTTTTTTATTAAAAAGGAATTTTATTTATTTTTATTTTTGGTAATATTTTTTGTCATTTTTATTAGTTTTTTTTTTATTAATGTATTTTTATTTTATTTTGTCATTTTTGTACTTCAACTAACCTTAACCGTAACTTATTTTTAGCTGTTAAAGCATTTATATATATATATTTTTTTTAAATGTGTAAAATAAAAAGTCTTTAACATTTATAATTTTTATTCAAATTTTAAATAATTTCACATTTTATCATTTTAAATATTTAAGTTTGTTTTTTTTATCTTAGATTTAGTTTTATTTCAAATATGACAATAACAACACAGCTGAAATGACTTGCTGTATTGATGTAGTAAGGTGAGTTGACAACAATATTGGATCTTTTTTCATGTTATGCATAAGTAGTCTATTCCTCAGGATGCTGCTGGGATGATTTGAGTGTTTGACGCTCGCCCAGTCTGGTTTTAATTAGCATCAGGCTGCTGAATAACAGTTGGAATGGGATGTTGTAATCTCGTTAAGTCCTGCAGACACATGCCGAGCGTCTGTGTGTTTGAGAAGCGTGTTTGGCGTTGCTTTGAGATGCAGTTGCTTCAGAGGAGTTGTAGATTTGTGCGATGTGAAGAATGACTCCTACACAGTCAGTGTTTCCGTCTGGCGTGAAAGCGTCATGCGGCTCCTCAGAGCTTCCCACTGGACTCAAAACACAGAATGCCTTGTTTCTGGAGTCTGGTTGGTTTGTTCCAGGTCTGTGGGATTGTGTTGTTGGTGTGTTCGACCCTGATGTGACTCTGACTCTGGGCCGCTTATGTAAGTCTGACCCGCAGCGACTCTGAGATCAGCTGACGACACACTTACGCACTCACACACACTCACACACATACACTCACACACATACACTCACACTCTCTCTCACACACACATACACTCACACTCTCTCACACACACATGCACTCACACTCTCTCTCACACACACATACACTCACACTCTCTCTCACACAAATACACTCACACTCTCTCACACACACATGCACTCACACTCTCTCTCACACACACATACACACACATACACTCACACTCTCTCTCACACACATACACTCACACTCTCTCTCACACACACATACACTCACACTCTCTCTCACACACACATGCACTCACACTCTCTCTCACACACACATGCACTCGCACACGCACACACACACTTTCTCTCACACACACATGCACTCGCACACGCACACTCACACTCTCTCACACTCACACACACACACACTCACGCACACACACATGCACTCGCACACGCACACTCACACTCACACTCTCTCACACACACACACACGCACACTCACGCACACACACATGCACTCACACATGCACATTCACACACGCACACTCACTCTCACACACACTTACACACACTCACACTCTCTCACACACACACACACACACACGCTCACACACACACACACACAGACACACGCACACATGCACTCTCACACACTCACAGACACGCACTCACACTGCCACTCGCTCACACACTCACACACACACACACTCACACACAAGCGCACACTCACACACACGCTCACACACTCACACTGACACTCAACCATGCACTCACAGACACACACGCTCTCTCACACACACATGCACTCTCACACACTCACAGATACACACACATGCACTCTCACACATGCACTCTCACACACTCAGACACACTCACTCATGCACACGCACACACTCACAGACAGACACACACTCACACATGCACACTCGCACGCACTCACACACACACGCTCGCACATGCTCACACTCACACACACTCACACACACACACACTCACACACACGCGCACACTCACACACACGCTCACACACTCACACTGACACTCAACCATGCACTCACAGACACACTCACAGACACATACGCTCTCTCTCACACACACACACACACATGCACTCACACACTCACAGATACACACACATGCACTCTCACACACTCAGACACACTCACTCATGCACACGCACACACTCACAGACAGACACACACTCACACATGCACACACACACGCGCTCGCACATGCTCACACTCTCACACACACACACACACACACATGCTTCTGCATCACCATAGCCTTTTCATATTCATTAACTTTTAAATGAACACCCATGTTTAGTAATTAACTGCTGACAGCATTTGAGACACAAGCGCTTGGACCGCTGACCTTGAGTCAGTTTGTGCTGTAATACGTCATGGTCATGTTTCTTCTGGATGAGAGTGTGTTGTGTTGAGATTAAAGGTCCATTTTCAATCATGTAATAACATTCATCACTGAACAAACCCGTCAAACTCATATTGTTAATTATCGTTTCATTATCGTCTGCATTCAGGCGAGGGTTATGAACTGGTAACGCAACAAAAGGTCATGCATGGAGTCATTTTACTGACGAACCTCATAAAATCCGTTACAGATAATAAGGTAAAGTTCATTTAGAAAATGGGTTGATTTTATAGAGAATCCAGTGAATGAATTAATTTATTTACTTGTTTATCACATTTTACTACATCACATTCAGCATCAAAACATAAAATAAAATATAAATATTAGACAAAAAAAAAATGAGAATTAGAAATTATTTAGAATTAAAATTGTCATAGCACTTGCATATTATTTTTCTTTTGTTGGTTTTGATTTCTTCATTTGTAAGTTGCTTCATATAAAAGTGTCTGCTAAATGACAATGTAAAATTAGAAATGCTGCCTTATATTTATTTCATATAATTTTCTTCGCTTTATTAAATTAAAAAATATCATTACATTTTTAGTTGCAACTAACTGAAATAAGTTGAGGTTTGTTCAAGTACTAAAATTACTAAATTAAAGCCAAATAAAACATACAAATAAAACAAACTACATAAAAAAAAGAAGAATTACTAGATCCTAAAAAATAACATTAAATCTGAAAATACAAAAATAAAAGCACAATTAAAAATATATAAAAAATACTATATAAATAATACTAAAATACTAAAAATGCTTGTTAATTACTAGAGAAATTACTAACAAATTTAACAAAACACTTAAGGCCTTCACTAGTTTCACATTGTAAATAATGACTGTAAGGATAAAAGAAACTCAGATACTTTGATCTCCTGAGAAACAGACAATACGCTGGCATCTTCAAGACACCCCACAGACGAGTGGTGAAGGAAACGCCTCTCTCACATGTGCATTGGTTCCTCCTCATCCCCTTCCTTCCCCTCACCCATCCTTCTCTTCACCCAGCTCACTCAGAGTGGTCAAGAATATAATGTTCTATATGAATGCAAATAAGATTTACAGTCATGTTTGGTTTCATTTGAATAGTTTCAGGGCGAGTGGTACAATGGTCTTAATCTTACAAAAGTAGACTAAAAGATAATCCAGATCCTAAGAGTTAAAAGATACTTTGATAACTGTAGAGGGTCATTCCATGCAAATGACCTTTTGTTCCCATTGAGGTGTATGGCGAGTTTTGTGATCGTGGAGCCCACGCATAGCGGCCGCCGTGAGGCATCCTAAGCGACATAGATTCCTAGTGAACGAGAAAAAATACAAAGTAAAGAGTTAATTAGAATAATCGAATGTAAGAATAATCAGAGACCGACAAACAACCAATGTGCCTTTCAACCTAAATTAGAATTCAGATACTAAAATGGAGTCAGATTGAGTTAAACCTAAATTGAATACCTCTGCGCGCTGAAAAGACCGAACACGCAAGAGACCTTCATCCGCCACTGGATACCTTCCTTGGGCCAAGTGCGCAGACCTTACATGACAAATAAATTCACATGCAGAAAATTTAATGTACATATATTAGATGATATTTTTTAATTCAAAGAAACCTTAAATAATATTTAAAAAATAATAAATGTAATAAATATGCAACGTAAATGTTAGGTGCTGTTGTAAAGATGAAGATGATTGCATTTCAGTTTTTGAAGTCTTTTTATAGACGAACTTCCTCTTTTTTCGGTTGTGTATTTTCTGCGAGGCACGTTAATAAATCGGTTTAATCCCGACAGCCTCCTACATCTTCATTAACTTGATCTTGTGGAAGAAGCTTCTCTTAATAAGCTTTAAGAAACAGAAATCTGAGCTTAAACTCCTTCTGAAGTGGTTTGTGTTGGTGTTTACAAACTACCGTTTCTGTCGTCTTGATATTACAATAATTTTTTTGCATCTGCTTTTGCGTTTTGCATCAATAATTACAATATGCTCTAGAATAGCTGACGTGAATTTGTGTCATTCAGGTTTGTTTCTAGAGCATGCTAAATAAGGAGGCTTTGGAGCGCTGTGTAATTAGCAGTGAAAGCAGTAATT
>NW_015505380.1:622180-623253 GCF_001515645.1 Sinocyclocheilus grahami
TCTCAGATTTCATCAAAAATATCTTCATTTGTGTTCCGAAGATGATCGAAGGACTTATGGGGTTGGAACGGCATGAGGGTGAGTGGTAACCAATATTCTAATTTAACTTTTTCTTATTTATGAAATACCTCTGTCTCCTCTCACTTTAGTTTCTCATGAACTCTTCATATTCAGAATATGATCATACTGGGATTATGTAAGCAATTTAACCTCATGGCCATAAACGGGTTAAATCAATACTTTTTGTTTCTAGCAATTTATCAACAATTACCCTCACACACCTGCAGGTGATCAGTAGTTGCGTAAGACAAATGACCAAAAACAAGTCAAAAATCAAAACAGATACAAATGAATTCTGCATCAGTACTTGCAAACATGTAGGAAATAGATTTATTCACAATGTTTCAGTCCCATGACCTTCGTCAGACACAGGATCTTATGGATCTTAATTAGAAATGTTGTACATAAACATGCCCATTGTTTCAGTGTGACTCATACTCTCTCTCTCCATCTCCCACTGGTTCTTTGCTGTGGTCAGTGTAAGTGAAAGCTAGTAATCTCTAACCTATAACAAACAAAACCAAAACAATTTAACTCATTCTCACAGATCTGAATCTAATGCTGGGAAAAATGGACTCGAAACAAACCACGACCCCTAAAATTAGCATCAGCAGCCACAACATGGAGACTTAGTACCCTAAATTTAATAGGGCTGTTTATTGTGAGGCCATAAAGCTTTTAAATGCCTAGAATTGTCATCTGTAATACATAGTGTGTGGTGTGCTGTGACTAGAGCAAGAGCATACCATTAAGATCCTTTGATTCTTTCATGTGGAAAACCGAATAACAACCAAGTACATGAAATAAACAGAAAGTCTACAAACACTTGCTAACCGTTTGTGCTGTTTGTAATAGCTGATTAGTCATGTGGTTTCTGTATAATTTTAACAAACCTTTTTTCCCCTGCAGTTTAGTGTTTAATATGCTCAATTATACAGTATATGTGCTTAATTCCAATAAAATGTACAAGTGTTATTTAATCTGTGTGAAGTAGCATGGTGAATGTTGAATGA
>NW_015505380.1:626429-627450 GCF_001515645.1 Sinocyclocheilus grahami
TTTTTTTTTTTGTCCATTTAAATTTTTAATGGATGCTGTATTGGTTCAAATACAGTTTATTGATTAAAGTGTATCTCTAATTAAATGAAATAATGAAACTTATAAATCAAGTACAATTTATTAAAGTTTACATAAATGTTTAGAGCAGTATGAATCAGTTCTGTTTAAACTGTTTAAATGAAATGTTAGGAAACAAAAACATGCCTAATTCAATTATATCATAAACAAAAATAATTTTTTAGGGGATAAATCTTTTTATTTTTCCCTAAAGAATAATAATAATAATTATATATATATATATTATATATAGAATTGTTTTTTTTGTTTCTTGCTTTTTTCAAAACATGAAATTGTGAAACTTATTTTTTTGTATAACTTATTTTATAACAATTTATTAAAACAAGACTTATGTTTACAGGACCTTATGAGATTTATTTTTTCCCCAAATCAGAATTATTCGTTTAACTATTGAATTTATAAACCTATAACAATTTATTACAATTATTACCATAATTGGACCTATGATTTTTTTTTTCTCCAGAAATTCTGTATTAATTTTTCTGGATTTATGATTTTATGTATTATCAAAAATGTCTAGTAGAACAAACTTAGACTCACAGCGGTCTTTTGAGCTTTAATATTACAGACACTAGTCTATAATGACATTGGATTAATTGTACAGCCAAAATTTTCCTAATTCGGCATTATACTGTAAATTAAATTTTTATGACTGGATTCTGTGATTCAGTGCATGTTTTCTGCCCTGCATTACATGCCTCCTGATGGATGTTCTCAGATCTGCTGTGTTTTATTCTCACATTAGCTGTAGTTCATGTCTCTAGGGTCGCAGCTTTCAGTTTAGCAGGGCGCTTGACCTTGGAGACAAAAACTCCATCAGCCTATGAGCGGCTCGCTTACACACACACACACACACACACACACACTCACACACTCACACTCTCTCTCTCTCACTCACTCACTCACTCACTCACTCACTCTCACACACACACACACACACACA
>NW_015505380.1:627751-644044 GCF_001515645.1 Sinocyclocheilus grahami
CTCTCACTCACTCACTCACTCACTCACTCTCTCACACACACACACAACTCTCTCTCTCTCACACACACACAACTCTCTCTCTCACACACACAACACTCTCTCTCTCTCTCACACACTCACACTCTCTCTCTCTCTCTCTCTCTCTCTCACACACACACACACTCTCTCTCTCTCTCACACACACACACTCTCTCTCTCTCTCTCTCTCACACACACACACACACACACACACACACACACACACACATGCAGCGTTCAGCCCTGACGTACAGTATCACACCACTGATGTCAGCGTTTGCGCTGTTATTAGTCTGCCTCCCTGCGTGTCATGAAATGAGAAATACACCACACAAGCTCAATCCCGCGCACACTCCAGGCGGTGGATTTATCGCAAATCCTCTCGGGACGAACTGAAGACGTGATCTGAAGTTATGAGACAAACCTAAACACACCTTCAGTCTGACCTTCACTTCTGCCCCGCTTCTGACCTCTGACCTCTCAATAATACTGGCTCACTAACATCAGGAAAACATTATATTTATATATATATATGTATATACACACACACAAACACGCATCATTTGAAATCATTTATTATTAATTCATTATTATTATGTTATATAGACCCCTTATTCATTGTATTTGTTTCCATCAAAATGCTAATAGTATTTATAACATTTTACAGTATATTTTTGTATATATTTACAGTGGGGTACAAATAGCATCTGCCATATTTGCTCCTGTGAAAAGCGTCACAGCTTGACCCTTCAGTCGCTTCACACTCTCTGTTCCTGCAGACGGACGATTCTCCGCTCGGGGCTGGAGACGGTCAAGGTGTGTGAGCCGCAGCGCGACCCGAGTGGGTGTGTGTGTGTGTGTGTGTGTGTGTGAGAGAGAGAGAGAGAGTGCGTGTGCGTGCGAGCGAGCGAGTGAGTTTGTATGTGCTAATAATCCGGTCTTAATTCCCCGGGGCGGCGGCTGCCTCGTCTGGTTTGACTTTATGAAATATCAAGGGTCTTGGAGTCAGGGAGAACATGTTTCCTACACCAGTTGTCATGGTGGATTTGCATATTCTCGTTGACATTCAGCCTCGGCGTCCACGCGACCCTCACCCAGCGCCTGCAGAGATGAGCGGCGCGAGGGGCCCCGGGCCCCTGGGAGCCTCACCAGCACAGAGATGCTGTTCTTTTGACCCGTTCCTGCTCTTTTGTTAGAGCTGAAACTGAAATAGAGCTGCAGTGATGCTTCATAAGGTATCTTTACAGTAGTGTTGCACTAAAAAAGTATCGCAATACCCTGCTTTTAAAAACGGTATGATTCCTAGTTTTACTAATACCAGTACTTTAAAAATTCTCTTCATGACCATTTTACCTTTTCTTTTGTGGAAACTATCGTATATCATATACAAATAAATTTAGTTTGCAGCAACCCATCGAAATAAAGGTTTGGTTTAACTTGACAGAAATATATTGGTAATGGTAGTACTATTACTACTAATAAAACAATATTTAAGGGATATTTACCAGAAAAATTATTTACCAGAAAATGTGTGTATATATATATGAATTATTTATAAAAATCGAATTAATCTTTATAAATTAATTAGACATGCTTTTGATTATTATACTTTAATTAAACTATTAAAATGGAATCCAGTTTCTCAGAATTTGAGAAAAATAATAAAAGGTATTTCTGGAGCCTTAATTTAATTTGCTGTTTAAATTGCTGTTAAATTGTGAACATTTAATGGTTTCAATTAATAAGACATGCTTATTGATTAATGCTTAGACATGCTTTTTGAGTTTAAAAAAATCAAAACCGAAAAAAATGGAATCCAGAAAAATTGCAATGTAAAAAAAAAACGAATTTGGGAACATTTTGGCACTGGCATGTGATTTTAATTTCTTAATTTTTTTAAGGGGGATGAAATGCTTTTTTAATAGATAAAATATTGATGATTCTCTTTTCTTCAGCAACAGATGGTGATTGATTCTGTGCAACTCCAGAACGGACAAAAGAAGATATCAAAGCTTATTTCCACCATGGAATAATAAAAATAAAAAAAACCTTTATCACACAATTTTGACTTTTCTTCTCAGAACTGCAAGTTTACATCTTGCAGTGTGACGTTATAAAGACTCAGCATTCTAAGTTTGCATATCGCAAATTTGACCTCCTTCCCCTGAATTCTCAGTTTACGTCTCGAAGAGGTTTTTTCAGAATTCTGAGACTCCATCTAGCAGTTCTGACTTTTCTACTCTGAGTTCTAAATATATCTTGCAATTCTGACCTTTTCCATCAGAAAAGACTGAGTGTTCTAAGTTTAGATATTAATTAGAAGTTAATATCTAAAAAAAAAAGGTCAAAATTGCATTTATTTTTTTATATTCCATGCAAAGTAATAGCAGTTCTGAATATCTGATTTACCTTTTTAAAATGTTTTCCAGAGCAGTGTGTTGTATTTTAAAACTGTTGAAAACTCAAATCAACTCTGAATGCGTTTTTATCACTGAAATAACTAACATTGGAAAATATCTCCTGCTAAACGTCTTTTATGTTCCACAGATGGAAGTCTGAAATGACATGATGGTGAGTAAATGATGACAGGATTTATACTTTGGGGTGAACTATTCCTTTAAAAACACGCCTGAGTAAGAGGTCTGAATCATTCCCTGATCCCTGGAGCATTGCTGTGCTGCTTAAAAAAGACCTTGTGATCTCTTACTGAAAAAAAAAAACTTACATTCACATGCATCCGTGACTCATATTGAGAGTTTTACGAAGCAATTACATGATTCCTGCTGCTCTTGAGAAAAAAAAAGAAATTAAAGGAGGATTTATTCTCTGAAATATATATATATATATTTATACATATGCTGCTCCTTTCAGCAGACGTTCAGCTGCAGGGTTTTATTTGTCAGCCCATATGTTAAAGATCAGCTCAGGATGCAGACGCTTACTTTGTTAATTAGGTTAATTCACTGCACCATATCACAAAATGATGTGACATATTTTGCAATAACCTGCATTAATCTGTACAGGGCATCTGCACATTTTTGTTTGAAGAATTGCAGAAGGACATTTTTGTTGGCAAGGTTTATTAGGGTAAAAAGAGCTTTAGAACACTGAGCACATAAACATTATGGTACTTTGCATATAAGGCATATTATATGTTGTTTGTTTTTGTTTTGTTTTTTGTGCGTTGGTTTCTCATGATAACATTAGTTAAGGATAGTGGATGCATCAGATTTTGTGCAGTAGTTGCATTCTACCTAAAGCATTTAATAACTTGATGATTCCAGTGAGTCTTTGCAATAAAGCCCGCAAGCGTCGCTTCATTCTGCTGATTAAGAAATCCAGCGTTTTCCTTACATTGCACATACATATGACCAGCTTTTCCTGTGCATACTGTGATGTGTCTGCTTTAGCATGCCCTGGTCTGTCTTTGTGATTTTCTTCTGCAGATGATGGCCTTACTGTCACAGACATGTTACTCACTGAGACATTGAGGCTTCGAGACATGAGAGCTCCTCTTGCTCTCTCTCACACACACATGTACTCTGGAATCATCTCACGAAGGACGTATTTTGTTTTTTGCACTGCAATGCATTTAGGGTTGGGCATTCCAGACCAACATGCATTTAGAGTTGGCCATTATAGATTAAAATGCATGTAGGATTGGCCATTATAGATTAAAATGCATGTAGGATTGGCCATTATAGATTAAAATGCATGTAGGATTGGCCATTATAGATTAAAATGCATCTAGGGTTGGCCATTATAGATTAAAATGCATGTAGGATTGGCCATTATAGATTAAAATG
The DNA here is from genome assembly GCF_001515645.1 of Sinocyclocheilus grahami. NCBI lineage: Eukaryota > Metazoa > Chordata > Actinopteri > Cypriniformes > Cyprinidae > Sinocyclocheilus > Sinocyclocheilus grahami. Next base: position 631,576 of record NW_015505380.1, read on the forward strand.
CATCTAGGGTTGGCCATTATAGATTAAAATGCATCTAGAGTTGGCCATTATAGACTCAAATGCATTTAGGGTTGGCCTAAATGCATAAATTTATAATGCGCCTTCACATTATGCAATAACTTATATCACAAACAAAAGACTGAAATGTATGTTTTATGGCATAAACAGCTAACAGATTTCTACCATCACACAATATATACTGGCCAACCCTATTTATGATAATTATGCTGTTTTTCTTTCTTTCTTTTTTTAAATCAGTTGCTATGCATCTTTTTGGTGGTCAGGCGTTTGCTGAGAACATAATTTTGTCATTGTTTAGACTTGTTATGTTTAAATTAACAGAAATGCATGCAGTGTATTCATGTGTAGCTGTGAGCACATGATGCTGTTTTGCTAGAGAATGTGTCGGTGTGAGTGGGCGGGTGTGAATACGAGTAAGATGTGACAAGATTGGTTCTGAAAGCTGTCAATTATCTTTGCTCCTGTCATTGCTGTTCTCTGTGCGCTGCTGAAATAGAACCGAGGGCTCAGCGGTGACAGAATCCCAAAAAGGCATCTCGCCTCTCTTGCAGACCTGGAGGTGAACAGCGCTTCAAGGGTTTCATGATATTTTCACCTACAGTAGGGATTCAAATGAAAGTAAACCAAAATAAACATCTCGAAGGAGGCAGAGTTCCAGGCGAATTTCAGAACAGCTTTGCAAACGCACAAGTGTTGGTGTGGTAAATTACAAATTTCGCCAGTAAGTCTAAAAGGGACGTTTAGAGTGACAGCAGCTTCCTGCGTCAAAGCATCTGGAAACCATTAATTTTCAATGAGAGCTGGTGATCAGACCGTTGAGCATTGACGCAATGTGGCAGCTGCCAATGGGAGAGCAGAGACACTCAAGTAGATTAAAATGCATCTAGGGTTGGCCATTATAGATTAAAATGCATGTAGGATTGGCCATTATAGACCAGCATGCATTTAGGGTTGGCCATTATTGATTAAAATGCATCTAGGTTTGGCCATTATAGATTAAAATGCATGTAGGATTGGCCATTATAGACCAGCATGCATTTAGGGTTGGCCATTATAGATTAAAATGCATCTAGGGTTGGCCATAATAGATTAAAATGCTTGTAGGATTAGCCATTATAGATTGAAATGCATCTAGGGTTGGCCATTATAGATTAAAATGCATCTAGAGTTGGCCATTATAGACTCAAATGCATTTAGGGTTGGCCTAAATGCATAAATTTATAATGCGCCTTCACATTATGCAATAACTTATATCACAAACAAAAGACTGAAATGTATGTTTTATGGCATAAACAGCTAACAGATTTCTACCATCACACAATATATACTGGCCAACCCTATTTATGATAATTATGCTGTTTTTCTTTCTTTCTTTTTTTAAATCAGTTGCTATGCATCTTTTTGGTGGTCAGGCGTTTGCTGAGAACATAATTTTGTCATTGTTTAGACTTGTTATGTTTAAATTAACAGAAATGCATGCAGTGTATTCATGTGTAGCTGTGAGCACATGATGCTGTTTTGCTAGAGAATGTGTCGGTGTGAGTGGGCGGGTGTGAATACGAGTAAGATGTGACAAGATTGGTTCTGAAAGCTGTCAATTATCTTTGCTCCTGTCATTGCTGTTCTCTGTGCGCTGCTGAAATAGAACCGAGGGCTCAGCGGTGACAGAATCCCAAAAAGGCATCTCGCCTCTCTTGCAGACCTGGAGGTGAACAGCGCTTCAAGGGTTTCATGATATTTTCACCTACAGTAGGGATTCAAATGAAAGTAAACCAAAATAAACATCTCGAAGGAGGCAGAGTTCCAGGCGAATTTCAGAACAGCTTTGCAAACGCACAAGTGTTGGTGTGGTAAATTACAAATTTCGCCAGTAAGTCTAAAAGGGACGTTTAGAGTGACAGCAGCTTCCTGCGTCAAAGCATCTGGAAACCATTAATTTTCAATGAGAGCTGGTGATCAGACCGTTGAGCATTGACGCAATGTGGCAGCTGCCAATGGGAGAGCAGAGACACTCAAGTAATGCAGATGCATACTGCTATAGCAAAGCAAAATAAATACAGACTCCTTCCTTCCAGAGATGCATGGTTTGCAATGCTGTGGGAAACTGGAATAAGTTATATATTTAAAGGAATAGTTTATCCAAAAATGGAAATTGTATGAAAATATCTTCACCCTCAGGCCATCCGAGATGCAGATGAGTTTGTTTCTTCATCAGATTTGGAGAAATGTAGCACTGCATCAGTGTCTCAGCAATGGAGGCTCTGCAGTGAATGGGTGCCGTCAGAATGAGAGTCCAAACAGCTGATAAAAACATCACAATAATCCACAGCACTCCAGTCCATCAGTTAACATCTGGAGAAGACAAAAACTGAAACAAATCCAGCATTAAGACGTTTTTAACTTTTTTATCAGCTGTTTGGACTCTTCATTCTGACGGCACCCATTCACTGCAGAGCATCCATTGCTGAGACACTGATGCAATGCTACATTTCTCCAAACCTGATGAAGAAACAAACTCATCCTAATCTCGGATGGCCTGAGGGTGAGCACATTTGCAGCACATTTTCATTTTTGGGTGAACTATTCCTTTAATTAAATTTTAATGCATTTAATTACTTTTAAGCATCTTTGTCTTGTTGCATTTATTTGTTGTGGGGTCTAAAATAATATATTGCACATATTAAAATCTAGCATGACTGGCAGCCACCCCTTTACGCTGCATTCCTGAAACTCAAGCTTAACCCTCAGCTGAACGCTCATCTTCATCTACTATGAACGCCACACTGGTCTTGAGTTAGAGTGAAACTGTCTGTGTTTACATAAGCAGTCCCTTAGACTGATGCAGCCATGGCAACGGATGTATTGCATGTTGGATGGCAGCTCCTGTAATCTGCGAAGTCAAGAATGACCCCAACGTGAGATTCTGGTCACGTGTGTGCGAGAGGCACTTTGATGCGACTTTCTTCCCACACAACACTAACACCTTTAGGCATCCTGTCAGATAGATGGGCTGGCCTGTAGTACTGCTTTGCTACAGACAGGTCTCAGGCTTGTTTGAGGCTTGCTGACTCTCTCAGAGGAAAAGCACGCGTGTGGGTGGTGTGGAAACAACTGTGATTTTAGTTCAGAGAGAATACAGTATTGTCAGGTGAAGCAGTGGGACTGAAAGCTGTCCGTCACTCCAGAATGAGGTTTTCTTTCCTTAGAAGCATCATGTTTAAATGTGCATGCAATAGTCTGGCTCGTCTCTTCGAAACATGAATCATCTTAAGTTTCAGCATCAGCAGTGAACAAACACCGACTCCTCTATATCAGAAGACAGATAAGTGATCTAATTATTGGGCTTCTGGATTGGATTTGTGTGTGATGCCAAATTTCAAGACATCTTTAGTTGTAAAAGTAAGTCATGATCATGTAAACAACACTCTATTTAGGTTTGAGAGAGGATTCTAGGAGGTTTTTCACTCTGATTGTACATTTAACCTTTAATCATGTAAGTGATTTTCCATCCTCTGCAGTGAATGGGTGCCGTCAGAATGAGAGTCCAAACAGCTAATAAAAACATCACAAAAATCCACAGCACTCCAGTTCATCAGTTAACATCTTGAGAGAAGACGAAAGCTGAAACAAATCCATCAAGACATTTCCTTCCTCCAGTGAAAAAGAGCTGTTGTTCTTGTTTAGAGCTGTTTTGGCTTGTAAACGGTGCTTGATCTGTGCAGATTTCTCTCCTGATTCAGACCAGAACACTTTTTCACTGGAGGAAGAGTTATTATGGATTATGCACTCAATGTATTTTGGTTAAAATGTCTTAATGCTGGATGTGTTTCAGCTTTTGTCTTCTCCAGATGTTAACTGATGGACTGGAGTGCTGTGGATTATTGTGATGTTTTTATCAGCTGTTTGGACTCTCATTCTGACGGCACCCATTCACTGCAGAGCATCCATTGCTGAGACAGTGATGCAATGCTACATTTCTTCAAATCTGATGAACAAACAAACTCAGGTTCACAGCAAACTTTTGGTTGAACAAGAAGAATTGAGTTGTTCGGAGCAAATGTATGTGTCATTTCCACGGCTCTTGTTAAAACAGGCCACATGCTTATTGCATGCTTCACTTGTAAAATCAATGCTATTTATCTTTTAAGTATGTAAATGATAATGTGTGAACGCTTTAATGACTAACCCGGCGGTAAAGTATGAACAGTGTGGAACTGGAAGGTTAAAAACGACCTAAACGTGTGAAAAGCCCAAGAGAAGCAAACACCCACAGTGACACATCTGACCTTCTCCTTCATTAGAGTCCTTTAACTTTAACTTCTCTCTGTTTACTGCTGCTTTACGTCCCTCACAGTGTTCCTGTGTCACCCGGCTTTGCCCTGTCAACGCTCCTACAGGCCCTTGCAAACGCTCTGCGCTGATTGTCCACAGGAAGTCAGCTGAAAGAGAATTTTCCGCTATTCGCATCCCATTTAGCCACAGCCAGCAGTCCTGCGGTCCCTCGAAGCCGCTGATAATAGAAAGAGGTAAGAGAGAGAGAGAGAGAGGAAGGAGAGCGCATACATGACAGAAAAAGAAAAGATGAAGCATGCAGGATGGGGAGGGAGAAAGAAAGCGAGAGAATGAGATCATCACAGGCTAGTCTAGACCAGTCCTTTGCTGGATTGCATAACTCTCCTTCTGCTGCTCGCAGGATGCTGCGTTTATTCACAGGTAATTAATGGGCATCTCCATGGAGACTGAATTGTCCTTTGGGCATCATGTGTGGACCATTTTTTCCCTCCTGCTGTTACATCTTCCCATTTATAGGACATGAATTTATCATTACTCATCCACTGGATGAGCCAGCAATGGTAAAGAAGTTGTAGAGATGCCGGATGTGTTCCAAGCAAATTACATTAAACAACATTACAACTGTGTTATAAATATTTGTGTTCCTACATTCCAACATCCTAATGAGCAAAACGAAGAGACGTCAGCGGACAAATGCTGTGAAACTGTTAAAGAAATTTAAAAAATGATCTTCCAAAAATGATTTTTTTTTTGTGTTGTGCTTCACAAAAAGCCACACAAGTTTGGACCAAACAATGAGGAGTACTTTTTTTATCACGCTTGCCAATGATGGGTAAAATTTACTGCCCATAACTGTTTTTCACTGGCCATTAAACTGTTTTTTGTTTGTTTGCATTTGATTAATATGTTAGGAAAAAATATTTTTGCCGATATGACAATGCCATTATTTAATTGATTTTATTTCCATTTATATCCATTTTGGATGATGAATATTCCATGTTACATGTGAAGAAGAAAAACAAGCCTCTGCAGTAGTTCTTGATAATAAATGGAAAAAGTTGTCTGAAGGCGTAAAAGTTGCGAGAGGTTTTCTTTATTATACGGTTTCATTAGTTTAACTTGCATTATAAAGCATTACTTGCGTTTGGTGAGTATTACTTTTAGACCTTGGATGCATATTATATAAGCCAAAATAAACCTTTGATTCACCACTAATGTAAAAAAGTCCTGCAAGTTTAGACCATTGCTTTAATCGTCATTTACACCCACGTAAATGTTGTTTACGTCTGTCGGCATCCATTAGGTGAATGAAGGGCGTGATGGATTTGTTCTGTCATATTCTCAGCACCTGAACAGCTGCTGTTCTTTCGCCGGAGAGCATGTGCACAGCAGAGGTCACGGCTGCGCTCCTCTGCTCTGTCCACTGAACCGTGTGGAGATGATTTGGCTTTGTTATGATGGATTTTTAGAGGCAACTGTATGCACTGGACTGGTGGAAGCCTGCTTGCTTATGCAATATCAGCTTTAAATGATGTTTGAATTAGAATTATGAAGCTAGAATGTCGGTGAGTGTTTATTGGGACAGGATTGAAATATGTAGTTTTTACTAAAGTTTAGTGAATTGATGTGGCTGGCATGGAAGGTGCTCTACATGCATGCATCACAAAACCCATTGAAATACTCTTGTATGTGTGAAATAATTATAACATATATTCTAGGGTGACCATACATCCTCTGTCCTGGCCAGGATGTCTAAATTGCCTAAAATGTCCTGGTTTTGGCTTTTTTTTCCCAATATGTGACCCTGGACCACAAAACCAGTCATAAGGGTAAAATTTTTTAAATTGAGATTTATACATCATCTGAAAGTTGAATACATTAGCTTTCCATTGATGTATGGTTTGTTAGGATCGGACAATATTTGAAAATCTGGAATCTGAGGGTGCAATAAAATCTAAATATTGAGAAAATCATCTTTAAAGTTGTTCAAATGAAGTTCTTAGCAATGCATATTACTAATCAATAATTAAGTTTTGATATATTTACGGTAGGAAACTTACAAAATATCTTCATGGAACATGATCTTTACTTAATATCCTAATGATTTTTGGCATAAAAGAAACATTTATAATTTTGACCCATACAATGTATTGTTGGCTATTGCTACAAATATCCCCCAGCGACTTAACACTGCTTTTGTGCTGCAGGCTCACATATTTGCATTGCTTTGACTGTCTGTAGATCCCACCTTCTTGTGTGCAATGATTGGTTGATTATGTACAATGCCTGCATGATATTGGTCAAACTACTTTTCAGTCTTTGCCTTGAGCAAGTATGAAATCTATAGCAAAACAAAGCCAAAACCCGGACATTTTCGGCGATTTAGAGACATGTCCGGGAGAAAGAGGAGATACGGTCTCCCCATTATATAATTAGTGGAAGGACGCTAGTCCCATCTGAATAGGGCTTTAGTTTATTTCGATTCAGTGCCATTGACTTCCCAAATCAGCATTTGACTGACTGTCCTCACCCTACTAACCTCATTTGTCCTCATATTCACAAACAGCAAACCCTCAGCTCTGCTTTAACACAGACACTGAACCAGCTGTAGCCTACTGAGGATGCATCCGTGATGTTTTATTATTATATAATGGTTGCATGCATGCTTGCGCCCATGTACACATAGTCTGTCCAGCGCTGCTGGCTGTTAACTGGATGATGATGAGGTTTATTGACTTCCTGTGAAGTCATGCATACAGGGTCCAAAATGAACTTTTTACCAAGCTTGCCAGTGGCAGATGAAATTTACCATCCATAAATGTTTTTCACGGGCCATGGAACTGTATTTTGCATTACGTTAAGGACATTTCTTTTTTTTATTACAATAATGGCATTATTTAACTAATTTTATTTGTGCCATACAGCATCCCAATGCAATAGGTCAAATTATCACGTTTCTGTATTTCTACAAATTTTAACCTTTATTTTCTTGCCAAAGCCAAATTTTACTTGGCTTTGTTCTGATGCATATTTATCATATATGCCAGAGGTTTGCCTCTGATTTGAAAAAGCATGCATAATTAGGCCATGTGTCACCGTATTACTGTAAACATAACATTTTTGTCTTTTGACATGCATGCAAATCCATGAGAACATTTGGTTGATATGAGAATAAAAATGCTGCACATTATTTCCCTGGTTAATATCAGAGCGCTTGCCACCAGTAAAAGCCTAAAGAGCTCCAAACACAGACTTTTCAGGTTCTTAGGAGCACAGATAAATGTGTACGTGGTATAGTCCTTGCCCTCAGCGAGAGCGACAGAACAGTTTGTTAGTGGAGCAGATCGGGAATGATTCAGTCCCGAGGGAGGGGGGTGTCAGAGAGAGAGAAAGTGAGAAAGAGGCAAAAATAGAGACATTATCACGATGCACAGAGATGTATGATCGCCATGTGTCACCGTATTACTGTAAACATAACATTTTTGTCTTTTGACATGCATGCAAATCCATGAGAACATTTGGTTGATATGAGAATAAAAATGCTGCACATTATTTCCCTGGTTAATATCAGAGCGCTTGCCACCAGTAAAAGCCTAAAGAGCTCCAAACACAGACTTTTCAGGTTCTTAGGAGCACAGATAAATGTGTACGTGGTATAGTCCTTGCCCTCAGCGAGAGCGACAGAACAGTTTGTTAGTGGAGCAGATCGGGAATGATTCAGTCCCAAGGGAGGGGGGTGTCAGAGAGAGAGAAAGTGAGAAAAAGGGCAAAAATAGAGACATTATCACGATGCACAGAGATGTATGATTTGTTTTTATCATCTGGTGTTAATTAATTTTGGGGTAATAGAGGCTGTATTTATAGCATGCATGCATGCAACGAGTTTTCACATTTGCATGCCATTGGAAGATGCTTCATTCAAAGTGGATTACATATGCCAATGCTATCTTACGACCAAATTCGTACTTATTTTACGAGGTGGCTAATTCGAAAGAATTCGTACGACCTCACTCGTACGATTTTGTACGTTTTGTCTAGACTCCAGTGATGGGTAGGTTTAGGGGCGGGGTTAGGTGTAGGTCATTCAGACGAATTGGGGAGCTCGTAAAATACGTACGATTTAGCAAAAATTGTACGAATTTGTAAGCGTGAAGTCGTACGAATTTGTACGATTTAGCCACCTCATAAAATATGAACGAATTGCCATGAGATCGGTAGGGTTGTGCCGATAAGACGATAGTGTCATGTATCGATGATAAAGATATCGCCTGTGGCTGATGCCTTTGACGATAGCGGGATAATTATTATTATTATAATCAGGCTAGTAATACTATAATTAATATTAGAGCTTATTTGTTTCATTATATTTCTTTTTCCGCATTTTTACAGTGTTGCACATTATAACCAATCACACGTGATTATGTTGAGCTTATGAATGCAATGGCCAATCAGAGGCGTTCAGATGAGTCATCGCTAAAACGGCGGAGTTTAGTTGTTCAGCGCGAACGTTGACTTAATTCAGCGAATTCTCACCTCCATCCTAAACAAAGGGCAGATGCATGTGTGATTTAAGAATAAGAGATTTATTCAGTGTAGATAGCTTCACTGATTGTAATGGGTTTTTTACTCGCGCTAGACTGAAGTCAACGTTCTTTAGCTGCAAGTAGCTACATTTTGAATAACTGAGGAAATGTAAGCATTAGTAACTTACAATGTTTGTATTAAATTGCTATCATGTTAAATACAAATTCAGTCATACTAAAAGCATTCGGCTATTTTTAGCATTACGCTGGAGTTGGTTCACTTTCCAGCAATGAAACTAAGTAAATAAGTAATTAAATAAATTAGCATGATAATATCGTGTATCGGCGATCTCACAGGCTGACGATAGGACAATATGACAATTAAGCATATCGCCCAACTCTAGAGATCGGGTTGGTATGCATATAGTTTTATTTATTTATTTAGTCATTTAGCAGACGCTTTTATCTAAATGAGGACAACAGAAGCAATCAATTGTAGTATTAAAACGACTAAAAACAGATCCAAAACTTTATAAATACTACTTATACACATTTCTAAAAATAAAGAAATTAAATAAAAATGACAAATGCATACAACAAAATTTTAAAACTTAAAAATAAAAATAAAGCTAAAAACAATTAAAGAACAAACGGTATGAGTATAATAATGATTCTAGCATAACACTAAGCCAAACACCAAAAAACAACTACATATATGTGCATGTACAGCCACACGCACACACACATATCTATATATATATAATTTAATTTCCATTTAGTGTTAAAATAACTCAAATAAAACTAAAACGCAATAAAAGACCTATACAGATATAATAAATTCAGACATAATTTAACTATAAATAAAATAAATTACAAATAAAGTAGTTTATCAGTATTTGTGTTTTGATGTTGTTGTTATAATTTAACTATTGTACAGCACTTTGGTCAATGCTCTGTTGCTTTATAAATAAACTGAATTTATAGTGTATGCATGCATATTTGTGTACACGTGTAAACAAAGACTATGAGCTAAAAAACAAAATCTCTTTACTATTGTACAATGCATGTTTGACTGTAAAATGTCTCATCTTTGTTCCGTTTCTTTATTATTGCATATGATAATAATCCATGTGGAGGTGATGCTGACAGCTTTATGCATGGATGGTAATCTCTGGGATTAGAGTGTTGCCCTTTTCCAAATAAAGACGCTCTAACTGAACGCAACTTTTCGTTTGATATTTCATTTCACACATTACTTTCTCACTTTACCTTCACAGGATTTGCCCGCCCTCCAGATGGATGCTGCATAGATGCTCTGAATCCTTTCTGCTTACTGTCATCCCTCGCAAACCGGCGCGCGATGCCTTTTGACAAGTCACGAGCGCCCGCGACAAAAAAAAAACAAAAAGCGCGGTTAATCCGGCGGCACGTGGGATTTGGGCGGGAAGAGAGAGAGAGAGTCGGTTGAGGAAACACGGGATTGGATGGATGCTGTGACTCAGAAGAAGAGATGAATCCAATTCACTTCACTTTACCTCAGCTGAACGCCGGACCGAGTCTCTGTCAGGCGACCGCGGAGAAAGAGGAAGAATATTAAGGAGCATTACACTATTTAACGATGGCTTTCATGGTGAAACACGTAGTCGGCGGTCAGCTGAAGAACCTGACGGGAGGTCTGACAGAAGAGAAATCTGACGGAGACAAAACCGAAGCCGCCGCTAAAGGAATGACCCAAGAAGAGTTTGAGCAGTACCAACAACAGCTAGAGGAGGAAAAGTAAGCACACCTACCTGATTTTCCCCTCATCGAAATGTGTGGATTTGATGATATCTTGGGAATGTGTTTGTGAGGCGGCCGTTTGGAGAGACGCGGGAAATTTTCGCGCCTCGTTGGACATTTGCGCGCGCAGCTGCTCGTCTCGCTCAGGGGGCTTCCTGCTCAGTCAGATATTAATAACTTCTCACGTTATTCACATCCACATTAGAGTTCAGCAGAATAAATTAGAATATTTATAGAGTTGCTTCAGACTCCTCAAGTAAATCCTGCTTGCTTGTTTCTTTAATTGCTTGTTATAAAATAATACTGATATAATTAGATTAGTAATAAACCGAGATACAAAAGATGTCATAGTACACTGATATTATGTGGTATAAATTGTTTCCATGATTGTACCAAGGATACCATGGTACAATTTGGGTAACACTTTTTTTTTATTTTAAGGTGTCCTTGTTGCACATGCATTTACTAATTTATAATAACAATAAATTATGCATAATTTAATGCAAGTAACCCTAATCCAAACCCCTAATTATATAGTAAGTACATGTAGCTAATTAATATTACTCAGTATTTAAATGTATAGATGACAAGGACGCCTTATAATAAAGTAACCGTTTATGGTAGTGCTGTACGCTTCATTAAAATCCAAGTATGCCTCATGTAAAATGATTTTAATTACTAATTTCATTCAAGCTCAAATCACATCTGCACATTCGGAAGACATAAATCTGACTTGTAGGAAAACCATCTTGTGTATGGCTCATGATAAATGGGAAAAACCAAAATAAGAGGCTGTTAGAGCCATCTAATCATGATCCAAGTTACCGCATCCAAAGCATTTCTGTTTTGCATTTCATATCTAAATTTTGTCTTTAGATATATCGGCTCATAACAGCCCATGCATGAACAGGTGGCCGTGTTGACACGGTTTGCATAACTGCCATATTTGGAAAATTATGATTTCACAGATTTCAGATGGCTGTGCCGAGCTCATCCGCATGCTGTAATCCAACTCATGTCCTCCGAGAGCAGATTTTGCACGAACAGATAGTTGACTGAGTCGTGTGTTTAATCTCTTGAATCAGCCAAACCTTCATGATCTTCTCAAAGGGTTTTGCTGCTTATTGATATGGGGATTATTGTAACTAGTCATTTGTTATAGTGAACCGAGTGGAAGAGCATCACCCGAGTCTAAATCCCCCTCCCGACTCGTCTTCTCTAGTAAATACTCGTTTAGCAGCTGCTTTTCTCCTAAGCAGCTTCAAGTACACTTAACATAGAGAAGATCCCTACGGAGTAAGCATTAAAGGAAGGTTCCTGGTTCGATACAAACATATGCAAAAGGGCCTGAACATTATCATAATTTGCTGGTTGTTGCTCACTCACGGTATGTCTGTTGTACTAAATGTGTTCATTCTATGACCTTTGCTTCAGCCCTGGAGATTTGTATTGACCTTTAACCTCACATGACCTTCAACAGTGCCCAACCAATTAGATGTAATTCAGCACAAGGTTAAACTTTTATTGCATCACATATATCCATTATAAATTTTGTTTTTTGATTATTTCCGTTTTATAAGATGCTATCTAGTTTCCTGTACCAAAGAAGGCTATTATCGTTCATTTAAAATAATTTACATTTATATTTAGCAGATGCTTTTATCCAAAGCGACTTACAAATGAGGACAATAAAAGCAGTCAAAACTAACAAAAGAGCAACAATATGTAAGTGCAAATGACAAGTCTCGATTAGCCTAACACAGTACACATAGCAAGGTGTATATATATATATGCACACACACACACATATATACACACACATATATACACACGCGCACACACACACACACACA
>NW_015505380.1:646684-649530 GCF_001515645.1 Sinocyclocheilus grahami
TTTGGCTGAGATGCAACTATTTGAAAATCTGGAATCTGAGGGTGCAAAAAAATCTAAATATTGAGAAAATCATCTTTAAAGTTGTCCAAATGAAGTTCTTAGCAATGCATATTACTAATCAAAAATTAAGTTTAGATATATTTACGGTAGGAAGTTTACAAAATAGCTTCATGGAACATGATCTTTACTTAATATCCTAATGATTTTTGGCATAAAAGAGAAATGTATAATTGTGACCCATACAATGTATTGTTGGCTATTGCTACAAATATCCCCCAGCGACTTAACACTGCTTTTGTGCTGCAGGGTCACATATAGTCCTTCTTGAAGCAGCTGACCAGCAGTGTTTGTCCTTGTCATCAGCATTCATTAGTTCACAAACCCAGACTCTGTCTTTCTTCCATATTGTTTCACCTCAGTGCCACTTGAAGTGTCTCAAACTGGACGCACGTCAAGGGTTTGCACAGCGAACGCTCATTGTACTCGCATCTTACTTCAAATATTTGCAGTGCACGGGCACATAAAGAAGCCGGTTTGAGGATCAAGTGCTTCATTTAGGTGGAGAGGCCCTTCAGAAGCTGTTAAACGCTCTCGTTCTCTCTCACGCTTCAGTTTTATTCGTTTGACCTCGTCCTCTGAACTATCAGGTCTTGGATGTGAGCGTTTGACAGCATGCACACCATCACCATCATCTCTATTGTTCATGTATGCTGGAAATCAACACCAAGTGCCTGACGACTGTCTGTATTTTAGTGGAGCTTGAAACTGTTTTTGCCATACAAGTTTTCAGTGGTTTCAGTAACACTTTACTTAAAGCCTTTCTATATAATGCATTATAAAGGTAGTTACATTAAGCCTTGTAATGCACACAGTGCATGCATATGATGATCTCTAGAATAATTGCAACCACAGTTATAATGCATTAAAATGCATTGTTACAGCTATTTATGAATAGATATAATGCAGTACAATGTACATTATGAATACCTTTATAATGCATTAAACCGTAAGGCTTTAAGTAAAAAGTTACCGATCTTTAGTTTTTGCATATAGTGAATTATTAGTAATGCTACAAAGAGCAGAAGCACACTCTACGCAAGTATGTGATGCAAACACTGAACCAGACAAGGGACGGTATGGCAGACATTAATGTGAACCGTCTTCTATGGTCAGTCTTCTCTTTTAGGTCAATTACTGTCATTGCATTTGAAGAGAATCTTGCAGAGCAAGTTAGTTAAAGATAATTAAGCTGTTGATGTTTATAGCATATGTTAATGCGTCTGACTGGATGGAAACTCGTTTGCGTTCTTGCATAGAGTGTGTTTCTGGTTTAATATTTCTTGAACTTCTTAAGGGGTCATGAAGTTTGTACAGAAAAATAATTTATTTATACATTTTGAATATTGGAATAATTAAGAAAATAAAGAAAAGTCATGCTGAAATGTAAGATGGAGACTTGTCTTATGTTAATTTATCATCTGAAAAACATGGGATATTTATGTCCAGATACAATGAACAGTTTTCTTACCAGGTTTGACTAGATCAATTAAATTAATCAATAAAACCTACAGCAATGATTTTGTTGGTAAATGAAATCATTGGTGCTAAATCCTCTTTCATAACAACTTTATAGCATATACATATATATACTATTATTTTGGTATTGTTAAAATTATTTTCTGGTAACATTTTAGTATAGGGACCATTATCACTATTAACTAGTTGCTTATTAGCATGCCTATTATTAACATATTGGCTGTTTATTATTACTAATAAAGCACATATTCTGCATGAGCATATTCTACATCCCTAATCCGACCCAATACCTAAACTTCACAACTATCTTACTAATTATTAATAAGCAGCAAATTACAGAAGGAGTTTATTAAAGCAAAAGTCATAGTTAATGGTTTGTTAATAGCGAGAATTGGACGTTAAAATAAAGTGTGACCGATTTTCTTGCTTGGTATTTATAGTATTTTTATGACATTCAAATATATAAACAATCGAGATACATTTGCTGGAAAAACAAAATTACTTTTTTTCTGAAAAATGTATAAAGTTTTTGCTTAAAACCAGAAAAAATATTTGCCAGCGAGTTAAGAAAAATAATCTTATTTTCCTTTTGAATTAAGTTTATTTTTCTTACTCCATTGGCAGATATTTTTTCTTGTTTTAAACTTAATTTTGTCCAATTAAGAATCATTTTAAGAATGCAATAACTGCATCTTGCTTTAAGAATAAGATATTTGTGTATTCTGCACTGTGTTCTGTTGCTTCAGATTCCTAACTTTCTCATTGGAGAACTGTAATGTTTAATGCTGCTCGCTTGATTCCGTGCGTTTTAATTCGAAACGTCTGTGTGCTGGAAGTCTGTGGAAAGCCGTACCGCAGATGCCGGAGGCTCTCTTTGGCTTTTTCTGCGAAAACAACGAGCAGGAACCCGACTAACTCGACACTAAAGCCCCTCTTTCCTCCTGCTGAAACCCCCACCGACCGGCCGGGAACAAAATAAACAAAAGCAGGGGAGACTGTTGGAGGAGGAGGAGCCGCTCGGGGCCCCGTTTCTCATTTATCTGTGACCCAGATTTCAACCCCCACACCACCGATTGTAGAGCCGGCATTGTGTCCGCTGGGCACAAAGTCCTATTCACGACGTGCACGTCAATGTAAGGAGAGAGTGTGTGTGTGAGTGTGTGTGTGTGAGTGGTGAGTGTGTGTGTGTGTGTGTGTGTGTGTGTGAGTGTGTGTGTGAGTGAGTGAGTGTGTGTGTGTGTGTGTGTGAGAGAGTGTGTGTGTGTGAGTGTGAGTGTGTGTGTATGTGTGAGAGTGTGTGTGAGAGAGTG
>NW_015505380.1:654836-658847 GCF_001515645.1 Sinocyclocheilus grahami
ATCAACTGACATATTCCCTTTATTCCACTCATAACTCAACTGATGAAACAGAGCGTTGTGATTGGTCAACTGATGGTTGTGAGCTCTACATAACACCTAGGTCTACCAGACTCTAATGGATAGTTTTGTGCGAGTGAGGAGCAGGTTTTGTGGAAGTCTGAGCGTCTGTATTTTCTCTTGGAGCATGCAGGTGTCTTTTTAGCAAAAAATAGTTGCCGGTAGCCATCGAGTTCCATAGTATTTCATTCCATACAATGGAAGTCAATGGCTACCGGCAACTGTTTGCTTATCCATACTCTTACTCATACTACTATCTTCTTTTGTGTTGCTGAATTTAAGTGCCTGTGAAATGTAAATGATGTAACCACTGGTTAAAGGCTCATTAGGATGGCGTTAGCAGATAACAGATGCATGATTACGCTGACGTTCACACTCGAGTGCTTCTCTGAGCTGACAGCAGCGGCTGTGTTTCTATATTCAGATCATTGGAGAGTGTTGTTTCTCCTCAACGCCTCGACTCGACGCTCACGCGGGTTGCCAGATTGTCAGTGGAAGGCGACGAGTTTATTTATTTGTGTTTTAATGTTCCTTCTGAGGGTTTTATCATGTTGCTATTCGGTTGCTATGGTTTTCTGAGGGTTTTAACACATAGCTCTGCAGTTGCTACAGGTTTCCGAATGGGTTTTAATATTACTATGCTGTTGCCATGGTATTATGAGGGTTTCAGCACATTGCTATGCGGTTGCTAATGCAATGAAAGAATCAAATCAAGTCTTTTTTTCAGTCTATGGGATCTTTTCTATTTGATTTGGTTTTGTTATTAGTAAATTCTAGCGATTTGAACAAACCCATATGCTTAACTTAGCACTAAGCAATAGTAAAACCAAGTAATGGAGAAATGTTTCACAAGCACAGGAGCCTGTCGTGGCCCGGCGGCTGTGTTTTGATTAGGCCAGTGCTGGCACTAGCGCCGTAACAGATCAACAGCGGGAGAGAAATGGCCAAAAAAAACTGCAGTGAGGCGGGAATCCAGCAGAGCTGTGGGGTCTGGAGCTCTCGAGGAGTTTGAGAGATAACAGTTTGCATTTGCTTCAGTATTTAATAAGACTGAGAATGAAGAGAGCTGCTCTCAATGAGATCCAGATGATCGTACCACACACGCTGACCTGGCAACCGCTCACCGCCACATCTGGACGCCTGACAGCCCTCAGCCTCATGAAGAACTACATTTTACATTTCAACTCATTCACTAAGGTGTACTGGGTGGTTGCTATGGTGTTCTGGATGGTTGCTAAGCTGTTGCTAGGTGGTTTCTAGGTTGTTCTGAGTGCTTACACCTGTTGCTAAGCAGTTGCTAGGGTATTCTGATGGTTGCTAGGCTGTTGCTAAGTGGTTGCTATGGTATTCTGTGTTGTTGTTAGGTGGTTGCTAGGGTGTTTTGAGTGTTCCCACACATTGCTACGCAGTTGCTAGGGTGTTCAATATGGTTGCTAGGTTGTTACTATGTGGTTTCTAGGGTGTTCTGGATGGTTGCTAAACTGTTGCTAGGTGGTTTATAAGGTGTTCTGGATGGTTGCAAGGCTGTTGCTAAGTGGTTGCTTGGGTGATCTGAGTGTTTACACCTGTTCCTAAGAAGTTGCTAGGGTGTTCTGATGGTTGCTAGGCTGTTGCTCGGTGGTTTCTATGGTATTCTGCGTTGTTACCAGGTGTTTGCAGGGGTGTTCTGGGTGGTTTCTAATCTGTTGCTAAGTGGTTGCTTGGGTGTTCTAAGTGTTTACACCTGTTCCTAAGCAGTTGCTAGGGTATTCTGATGGTTGCTAGGCTGTTGCTTGGTGGTTGCTATGGTATTCTGTGTTGTTACTAGGTGTTTGCAGGGGTGTTCTGGGTGGTTGCTAGGCTGTTGCTTGGTGGTTGCTATGGTATTCTGTGTTGTTACTAAGTGGTTGCTAGGGTGTTCTGGGTTGTTACTATGGTGTTTTGGATAGTCGCTGGATAGTTCTGGATAGTTTTTATAAAATTAAAAATGAATGTTAAATTGATGATTTGCTCTGCATTGCGAGTTTTTATCGGATGATTGGCAGTAAGATTTTATGACGATTTACCCGCCAATGCCAGCAGCAGCTCGCCCAGACTCTGCTGGTATAGATCAAGCGTGTCGTAGTCCTCGGCGCCGCTCTCCTCCTGCACACATCACAACTTCATTACCCATCATGCAACACTGCAGCTCACATGACACACATGCAAATGAGCCGTCGCAACACTTACCCGGCCAACAGCAGTGGACGCCACTTCCAGGGCCGCCAGCAAACGCGGCTGATCTCTGGACATTTCTGTGAATGCAACGAAGATCTGAACGTCAGAACTGGAGTGAGATATTAGATATTAACAATGCAGCACTGCTTACCTATCAATATGTTCCTGGTTGATTTTGCCTCCTCAAAACTGATTTTGTTGTCCGATCTGACCAGCGCTTTGAGCTCCTCGGCACGAGAAACATACTGATTCACCTGAGAGGAAACAAATGAGCATCCAGTAAACTGGATCAGTGTTAAGAACTAAGTTTATAATTGACCGTTCGCAAAAAGCTTGATTGACAGGCGATCTGACCAATCATAACGCAGAATCCACCATCTTGTCCGGCAAACAAATCAGACGGGAGACTAGATTAACTTCGGAGGACTTAAACTTGAAAAATGTTGTGTATTTACTAGAGATGTAACGATATTATCAATATCGTGATATCGCGATAGCAAAAAGTCTCGATATTGTTGTGGTCACAGTTATGCTTTATTTTCCGCAGCAGATGATGACAGCATTTCACTAGATTTGTAGTTAGACGTGTTTTTGTAAGCCTGTTTTCACTGAAGCTGTTTTCCGTCAAAATAAAAGCTTAAGGTGCAGCATGAATCGCTGACAGCTAGCGGTTTAAATTCAGTCCAAATTCAAAATATCTCTTTCAAGTGTAGAAATTAGGAAAGAAGTATTGTAATTTCCCTACTGTAGTGTAAAGCAAAAAATATATACCTATGAGGTATTCATTTTCATTTATTTTACAGTGCAATTGTTTTACAATATATGGCTATTACTGTTATTATTACATTATAATTTGTTTGGCTTCCTAAAACACCAGTGTGGATGTAATTTAGACTGAGACAGTATATCACAACTAAAGAGTCCCTTTTAACTTTTCTTAGCTAACACGGGTTGGAGCTCTTAATTTCGAACTCTCAAAGTGCATTAGATAGAATAATTTAACTAAAATGTACAAAATTGTAAAACATTTTCCCAATTCTTCATTTGTCCTTTTTTTTTAAATTATCGCAATAAATATCGTATCGTGGAATTCATATCGCGATATTATCGTATCGTGAGATTTTGATATCGTTACATCCCTAGTAATGACGTCTCACCGCGGTGGAAATAAAATACCTTCTGAAGTTCATTCATGTTTATTTCGTGAATAGACGATCGGTTCAGGCGCGACAGTGATCTGTCACGACACATTAAAGAGACAAAAAACGGTATTTATTGTTTGAATTTCTTAAAAAGTGACAAAGTTTGAAAGCTTATGACCTGGTTTTTTTACCTAAAATAACCTTCTCTGTTTTGTCTGTCGGCGTGTTGTCAGTATTTTTCACTGCGTGAGAACATGATGTGTAGCATGAGAACGGCTTGGCTTGTCGGACATAGCAACAGTAACTAAGGAGGGTGGGTTTTTGCGAAGGGTCAAACGACATGCTTTCTTTACCTTCTGTCTCAGCGCTTCCTTCCTCTGTCTGTCTGTCTCATCTGAAAGAGCAGAGACAGAGATGATGAGAGTGCATTGTGACTCGAGTAACAGAGAGACGCTCGTGTCTTACAGTGAATGGCAGGAACGAAGTGTTCGAGTGCACTACAGTAGAGAGATAACGCAGCCGATCGCTCTCCATCCTGGTCCTTCTGCACCGCCTGCAACACCAGCGCTTTCTAGAGGACAAATACAGTTCACACACGGCAAAACATGACTTTCTT
>NW_015505380.1:659019-663643 GCF_001515645.1 Sinocyclocheilus grahami
CAGTCCAAATTCAAAATATCTCTTTCAAGTGTAGAAATTAGGAAAGAAGTATTGTAATTTCCCTACTGTAGTGTAAAGCAAAAAATATATACCTATGAGGTATTCATTTTCATTTATTTTACAGTGCAATTGTTTTACAATATATGGCTATTACTGTTATTATTACATTATAATTTGTTTGGCTTCCTAAAACACCAGTGTGGATGTAATTTAGACTGAGACACTATATCACAACTAAAGAGTCCCTTTTAACTTTTCTTAGTTAACACGGGTTGGAGCTCTTAATTTCGAACTCTCAAAGTGCATTAGATAGAATAATTTAACTAAAATGTACAAAATTGTAAAACATTTTCCCAATTCTTCATTTGTCCTTTTTTTTTAAATTATCGCAATAAATATCGTATCGTGGAATTCATATCGCGATATTATCGTATCGTGAGATTTTGATATCGTTACATCCCTAGTAATGACGTCTCACCGCGGTGGAAATAAAATACCTTCTGAAGTTCATTCATGTTTATTTCGTGAATAGACGATCGGTTCAGGCACGACAGTGATCTGTCACGACACATTAAAGAGACAAAAAACGGTATTTATTGTTTGAATTTCTTAAAAAGTGACAAAGTTTGAAAGCTTATGACCTGGTTTCGTACCTAAAATAACCTTCTCTGTCTTGTCTGTCGGCGTGTTGTCAGTATTTTTCACTGCGTGAGAACATGATGTGTAGCGTGAGAGCGACTTGGCTTGTCGGACATAGCAACAGTAACTAAGGAGGGTGGGTTTTTGCGAAGGGTCAAACGACATGCTTTCTTTACCTTCTGTCTCAGCGCTTCCTTCCTCTGTCTGTCTGTCTCATCTGAAAGAGCAGAGACAGAGATGATGAGAGTGCATTGTGACTCGAGTAACAGAGAGACGCTCGTGTCTTACAGTGAATGGCAGGAACGAAGTGTTCGAGTGCACTACAGTAGAGAGATAACGCAGCCGATCGCTCTCCATCCTGGTCCTTCTGCACCGCCTGCAACACCAGCGCTTTCTAGAGGACAAATACAGTTCACACACGGCAAAACATGACTTTCTTCCTCAGTATTTCTGTCTTGTTTTGCACTGCGAATGTCTGAACATTCTTACATCAACATGCATTTATTTTAAACAAGATACCATGTCTTGTTTACTGAAAAAATTATCAAAATGAAGTGAGTTTACGCTTATAACAAGAACAAACATCTGTCAGTAAAGTCTGAAAAATAATCTTATTTCATTTTTCTGATCTCGCTGACAGATATTTTTCTGGTTTTAAGCGTAAACTCACTTTGTTTTGTTTAATTTTTCAGAAACCAAGACTTAAGAAATTAGATATTTGTATTGAAAAAACAAGACACAAATAATAAGAAATAAATATTTTTTTACACTGCAAAAAACATTCTTAAGTCTAGATACATTTACTTAATATTAAGTCTTGTTTTCTGAAGAAATGTATAAAAAATGAAGTGTTTTTTCCTTAAAATGAGAATAAAATATTTGCCAATGGGGCAAGAAGAATAATCTTGTTTTCCTTTTGAGTTTAGATTTTTTTTCTTACACCATTGGCAGATATTTTTCTTGTTCTAAGCAAAAACTAACAACATTTTGAGAAATCTGTCAAGATGTAATATCGTCAATCATTTTGCTTCTTAAGTCATTTAGAAAGAAATGAAAGCATTAAAAAAAGTAAAGCATTTTAGAATTTAAATGAGTATGGCTAATAAGAATAATAACTATAAAATGCCTACTTAAAATCTGAACAGAATCCATATTTTATTAATGTTTCGCTTTAAATGATACTAGGAAACCTTTTTACTCAAAAAAAAAAAAAAAAAAGGACATTTTTTTAAAGGTTTCTCCTGTGAAAATATAATTTTTGAAAGATTGTAAATAATTGTTATATTTATTTTTTAATTTTAAATGATTGTATAAAAAGTATTAAATTT
Organism: Sinocyclocheilus grahami; assembly: GCF_001515645.1. Taxonomy (NCBI): domain Eukaryota; kingdom Metazoa; phylum Chordata; class Actinopteri; order Cypriniformes; family Cyprinidae; genus Sinocyclocheilus; species Sinocyclocheilus grahami. Next base: position 660,987 of record NW_015505380.1, read on the forward strand.
TAACATTCTTGAGTTTGCCACAAATATAGCCTTTGATGATGATATGACTTAAAATATTAAATAAATAAATAAATCTGAATGGAATCAAGAGCTTATGAATCAGAATCTAATTGAATGAGGAAATCAGTGGCAGCACGCAGCTCTAAAATAAACCAACAGACTCATGTGATCTAACTCTGCACTGAACGAGTGTTTGCGTGTTTGTAGAGCAGCATCTGTGTGACACATTTGCTGAAGTTTCGTCTGACTCCAGAGACGAGCAGCGGCGGTTTTGCCACTTCAGGACTAAAATAAACACGCGAGAGTGTTAGTGTGAGTTCATCTGCGCTGACTCTGTCGCACTCACGGCCTTCCCGAGGCTCTCGGCGCTGGGCATGTGCTCCAGATCCACGAAGGGATGCAGGAAGAACTCGTCAAACGTGATGCGGCTCTCTGGGTCTCGCTCTAGCAGCCGCAGCAGCAGATCTCGACAGTCACGAGAAACTCGCGCTCCGGGCGGCAGCTAAACACACAGAGAGCAGATCACGGCAATGTCTGATACAACCACATCATCTAGTGGTGCAGAGAGAATGCAGGTGTACAAGAGTGACTCAGTAGAGTGAGAGAAATGTAGCATTGCATCAGTGTCTCACTGCAAGTGAATGGGTGCCGTCAGAACGAGAGTCCAAACAGCTGATAAAAACATCACAATAATCCACAGCACACCAGTCCATCAGTTAACATCTGGAGAAGACAAAAGCTGAAACAAATCCAGCATTAAGACATTTTTAACTCAAATACACTGAGTGCATAATCCATAATAACTCTTCCTCCGGTGAAAAAGTGCATCCGCTGTTGTCTCTCACATCAAAATCCAGCCACATATGTGTTTAGAGCTGTTTAAACGCTGCTTGATCTGTGCAGATTTCTCTCCTGATTCACACCAGAACACTGACTCACTGGAGGAAGAGTTATTATGGATTATGCACACAATGTATTTGAGTTAAAAGCGTCTTAATGCTGGATGTGTTTCAGCTTTTGTCTTCTCCAGATGTTAACTGATGGACTGGAGTGCTGTGGATTATTGTGATGTTTTTATCAGCTGTTTGGACTCTCATTCTGACGGCACCCATTCACTGCAGAGCATCCATTGCTGAGACACTGATGCAATGCTACATTTCTCCAGATCTGATGAAGAAACAAACTCATCCTGATCTGGGATGGCCTGAGGGTGAGTGCATTTCCAGCAAATGAAAAAAAAGAAGCTTTTTGTAACATTTAATGTGTTTTTAATAAAAATAACATTGATTATGATATGGAAACTCCTTTGTTTATGTGTAACAATGTAAACACAAATCAGTGAGTCAGATGTTGATTCTCACCTCGATGGGTTTCTCACTGCGGATCTTCTCTTCTAGTTCAGCGAATGAGCGAGAGGCGAAGGGGGCTCGTCCAAATAATGCTTCTGCCCTCAAAACACACATACAGTTGGTCAAAAAAGTGGAATAATAACATATAATAAATGATCTGTGGAGTATTTTGAGCTGAAGCTCCACAGACACATTCTGGAGACACCAGAGACTTATATTACATATTGTAAAAAGGGGCATAACATGTCTCCTTTAAATCTTAATTATTTCTATTTCTTATCAATTATGAAATTGTGTTTTTGTGTCTCACCATATAAGATGACCCCGACGGACCACAGATCCACTCGAGCGTCATAATGCCGTCTGCACACCATCTCAGGAGCCATGTAGAGCGGAGAGCCTCTCAGAGCCTGCTGCTCGTCCCATGGGCTCATGTACTGCGCAAAACCAAAATCTACACACACAACCGGTTATTCACCTTATTATGAGATGCTGAGAAGTAAAATCACAACAGACTCGTGCAAATGACGTCAGACATGTGAACAAAACACCCCTGTGAGCCTCTAGAAAACACCTGCGAAAAATCAATCCCGAAAACTGCTTACACACACGGCACTCAAACATCAGAAGCATGCACCAAATCTGCAAAACCAGACACTAATTCTCAGACTTACACTCGGTTTTCATTTTCATAAAACACATTTTGCAAAACACAACACACAGTTCTCTGTGTAACACACACACATCTAACAGGAATTAATATTATGGCAAAGGTGTTTGCTTTTGAAATGTGTTTGTGATATTTTGAATGCAGCACTTCATTTTGCAAGAGATGCGAGGCATTTTGCATTTTGTGTGTGCAGTTCTGTTCAAGTGTAATAATTGTGCTGACAGTGATGTGCTGGAACATTAAAGTTCATGTGTCATGAAGTTTCACCTGCGAGCTTCAGCACGTTTCCACTCAGCAGAATGTTCTGTGGTTTGAGGTCCAGATGAGAGATGTTCTTCTCATGGAGAAACTGAAGAGCACATGCTAAAACACACACATGAGACACATCATGTCTTCTCATCAGAATCAGTCTGTTTCAGTCATTTCATCTTTGTGTGTGTGTGAGTGTGAGTGTGGGTATGAGTGTGTGTGTGTGTGTGTGTGTGTGAGTGTGAGTGTGGGTATGAGCGTGTGTGTGTGTGTGTGTGTGTGTGTGAGTGTGGGTATGAGCGTGTGTGTGTGTGTGTGTGTGTGTGAGTGTGAGTGTGGGTATGAGCGTGTGTGTGTGTGTGTGTGTGTGTGTGAGTGTGGGTATGAGC
>NW_015505380.1:664064-675916 GCF_001515645.1 Sinocyclocheilus grahami
TGTGTGTGTGTGTGTGTGTGTGTGTGTGTGTGTGTGTGTGTGTGTGTACCGATCTGCTGTAGGCAGCGACGGGCGACTCTCTCCGGAAGAATCCGGCGACTGCGGATAAATCGGGACAAATCTCCTCCTGAACACCACTCCAGAATCAGATATATGTTCTCGCTGTCCCACTGACAGACAGACAGAGAGATGAGGATTTGGCATTAAGATGTAATAGGGTAAGATGGGGTAAGATGAGCCGCCCTCTTTCATTTTTCTCTTGATGGCACAAAAGCTCATCTCAGCACTTTTGGTGAACGGCTACCCTGTTTCCATTTTTGTCATTCATCTGAATATCATTTGAAATATTTATTCAGTCAAAACAGTTTTGAGGTTAATTGATCTAATTGTGTGTCTCTGGAAAATACTGACCTATGACATGATGTATTATGTTGATTATCAAAGTTTCGTGTCTATTTGGATTCTTGGACACATCAGTGCTTTTGGATTTGTGGAGTGAAAGTTTTTTTCTGCTTTGACCATCATTGGTTATTCAATTATTCAGCTAAATTGTCAAAATACAATTTTAAATAAAAAAGTTAATGTAGTATTTTACATTAATGTAATTACATTAATAAATTACATTTACGACAGCATGTTACATTAATTACACTATGCAAATGTTACAATTAATGTGTAACATTAACATGTTACATTTATGACGTTACGTTAGTGACACTGTAAATATGTTACAATTAATGTGTTACAACAATATGTTACATTTATGACGTTTCATTAGTGACACTATGTTACAATTAATGTGTTACATTTATAACAACATGTTACATTAGTGACACTGTAAATGTGTTACAACTAATATGTAACAACAATGTTACATTTGACAATGTTACATTAGTGACACGAAATATGTTACAATTAATGTGTTTCATTAACATGTTACATTTATGACGCTTCATTAGTGACACTGTATGTTACAATTGTGTTACATTTATAACAACATGTTACGTTAGTGACACTGTAAATGTTACAACTAATGTGTTACATTAACAATGTTACATTTATGACACTATGTAAATATGTTACAGCTCAAAAGTAAATCCACATTGTTCTTAAGGAAGGCATGCAGTGTAAGACTAAATGCTGGGAATCTAGTACCTGGAAGTCTTTGAGCTGCACTATGTGAGGATGCCGGACTGTTTTGAGGATCTCAATCTCTGTCAGCAGGTTCTCCATTGAGCTTTTATTCAGACTTTTCTTACTGACCACCTTCACAGCCACCGCCTCCCTGTCCCTGCTGTCCGTCTGAAACCAACCAAAACATGCACATGATCAATAAAACAAACAATCAATCAAATAACTCATAACCATTCAAGTAAAACAATAACGTGACTGATCAACAGTCTCACTGAAGCATGTCAAATATGCTTCTGTTAATTACAGATAATAATCAATAATCACTCGCCTTTCTGAAAGCTTTATAAACGGTCGCATACGTGCCGCTTCCCAGTTTCTCAGTCAGAATAAAGTCTCTGAGCTTCGGAGGAGCGAAACCCGCAGCCATCCTGAACTCAATCAATCAATAACCAATCAATAATCAATAACATTTACAGCATAACCGCTTTCCCTCTGCCCCAATCACAGTCATTCAACCGCGGGCTGCTGCCTTTAGGAATGACAACCATATATTATTTAATACATGGTCAGATGATCGTAAACATTTCATAAACGTGTTTACATATGTTTACTTCCGCGCAGTGACGTCACCGCCGCTGTCACGCACCGGAATCTAGCGCGCGCACGTCCCCTGCCGGCCAGACCGAGTACTGCAGCTCCGAGAACTGTATTAATAAGCATGATGTCGATTAATCCATACACATGTATTGTTTTGTTTGCAAGAGAGAAAGGACTATAAATGACTCTGAAGTGTATTTGTGTTTTATACTTATGTACAATTATCTCCAATAAGACACAGATATGAAGGTTAAGTTTTTATAAAGCAAACAAAGTCCTGTAAAATGAAGACAACATGCAATAAATGCCCAAATTAAACCGATTTAATTTTTAATTTAATTTAATTTACTTTTCAGAGAGTAATGTGCATTGCTAAGAACAACTTTAAAGATGATTTTCTCAATATTTAGATTTTTTTGCACCCTCAGATTCCAGATTTTCAGATATTGTGCTCTCCTAACCAACCATACAGCAATGGAAAGATTATTAACTGTGTTAATGTATAATGTAAATGTAAATATAATTGTGAGCCATACAATGTATTGTTGGCTATTGCTACAAATATCCCCCAGCGACTTAACACTGCTTTTGTGCTGCAGAGACACATTAAATAATACTAAAGTAACACTGATTCCATGTTAGTCTGTGTTTTAATACTTAAACAATTTAGTTTTTATTACCATTTATAGTTGTCTCTTAACCTTAAGTCACAGTAGCCTACCTGTGAAAAGTTTGTAAACATTGTGATTTTTTTATGTTTTTGAAAGAATCTCTTCTTCATTTATTTGATCAAAAATACAGTAAAATGTGAAATATTTTTACTATTTAAAATATCTGTCTTCTATGTGAATATGTGTTAAACTGTAATTTATATCTGTGATCAAAGCTGTATTTTCAGCATCATAACACCAGTCTTCAGTGTCACGTGATCTTCAGAAATCTATAATATTCTGATCTGCTGCTCGAGAAACATTTCTGATTATTATTTTATTGTCACAAAATTATTAAATATAAAAATATATATAAAACAAGAAATTCAACAACCTGATTAATGGCAGAAAATTCAACCCTGTTTCTGAACACTGCCTGAAATATTGTTTACATCTACAGCATGTGTGTGTGAACTCTATTGCTTCATATGTTTATTGTTACACTTTTATCAAGAAGCTAAGCTCATTTCAAAGAAAGTTTGGGCGTAATTGTCTTTCTCTCGTTAAAGCGAAGCACTTTTATTTTGAATTATCAGCCGGTGGGACTTTTACGTAACCGGAAGCCGGAAGTTGAGTCCGTCGGAGTCCACTCGGATGCTAGCGAACGGGTTTCTGAACGCGAACGGAACACAATGAGCTCGTATTTGATGCTGTTTCTGCTGCTGCTGGACATTTACTCCAAATGTGTGATCGGTAAGAGCTCGTGTCATCGTTATCTGGACTCTGTTACCGTGGAAGTACCGTGTGTGTTTGTTTTACAGTGAATTCATTTATCACGGTTTTATTTGCGTTACACGCGTACCGTGTGAATACTAGGATATATGCGGATGGGAACCGCACTTACCACAATATACCGTGATATTCCACGATATATATGCGAAGTATCGTGGTAGCGCTGTAGTGGCGTGGTGAAACTGCAGTATTGTGTTGTCAGACCGGCTGTTGTTTACAGCTCTAGCAGTATCGATCTTTAAAACACTTGTATTTCAAGCATGAATAATATCGTTTATATCATGTGATCAGCTGGGATCAATAATCAAAATTAAAAAAATAATAAAAACCTGTTTCCCCCATTCAGTGAGACTACACAACAATAAGTACATCATTATTCAAAAGTGTTCAAAAACATTCAAAAAATGTTACTACTGCAATAATACCATTGTACTGTCAAATAAAAATAAGTATTTAATAACTAATTATTCAAAAAATGTTATTTAACAAATTAAGCATATATATATAACGATTGCAAAATGCCATTGTACTGTAAAATAAAAATGAATATTTGATAAGAATGATTATAATTATTATTATTCAAAATATTTTGTTTCATTGTTATTAACAAATTAAACAAATCAATAAATATAGCACTATTGCAATAATGCTATTGTACTGTAACATATAAATTAGTATTTAATAACAATAATTATTATTATTATTATTGAATTACAATTATATGGACTTTTATTGAAGCACAGCTTTGCTTTAATTATATTGAGTTATGCTGGATTACATATTGAATGAGGAGAAACAGGTTTTCCTCTTGTTTTGTCTTTAGCTGATCACTTATACAGTCAGATGATGTGTGTGTGTGTGTGTCTCTCTCTCTCTGTGTGTGTGTGTCTCTCTGTGTGTGTGTAACTGTCCCAGATAAGGGTATGAATACTTGCGCAATGGAATCATTTAAGTGTTTTACCGTATTTATAATAAAATTGCCAAGATGTAAACTAGTTTTTTGCTCTACCATTATGGTGTATGGAGTTTAGATTGATGTGGGGAAAAAAAATAATTTAAAGCAGTTTAGCATAAGGCAGCAATATAACAAAACGTGAGAAAAAATTAATACTTTTGTGTGTGTGTGTGTCTGTCTGTGTGTGTGTGTGTGTGTGTGTGTGTCTGTCTCTCAGCGTATCTGAGCTCTCCTCACGTGGGTCAGGAGCCGGTGTACACAGCGCAGCAGAGCCCGGTGATGAGCAGCTCGGTGGCCCTGACCGCTTCCTCCAGTGAGTGACCCTCCACATGTAAATGTCTTGTATTAGCAACACCTCACAACTTGAAAAAACAACAACTTCCTATAGATCTCACACACACACACAAAGCTATTCATAAATCAAGATACAGTGCCTTGCGAAAGTATTAATTTTTTTCATGTTTTGTTATGTTGCTGCCTTATGTTAAACTGGTTTAGATTACTTTTTTCCCACATCAGTCTACACTCCATACACCAAACTGACAAAGCAAAAACAGAATTGTCACAACTTTGTAAATGTATTAAAAATAAAAAAACTTAAATAAGTACCCTGTCCCTCAGTCCCTGCTGCTGAAAAACAGCCCACAGCATGAGGCTGCTGCCAGCACACTTTACTTTAGAGATGCTACTCTGCAGATGATGAGCAGAGCTGCTTTCCTTCAAACATGATGCTTGGAATTGAGGTTCATCTGACCAGAGACTCTTGTTTCTCACAGTCTGAGGGTCCTTTAGCTGCTTTTTTGTAAATTCCAAGTGTGTTTTCATGTGTCTTAAGTGAAGAGAGGATTGAGTTTGGCCACACCGCCATAAAGCCCAGATCGGTGGAGTGTTGCAGTGATGTTTGTCCTTCTGTAGATTTCTCCTATCTCCACATATGATCATGTAGCTCAACTAGAGTGACCATCAGCTTCTTGGTCACCAGTCTAAACAAAGCCCTTCTCCATCAGTTGCTCAGTTTGGCCAGGAGGCCAGCTCTGGGAAGAGTCCTGGTTGTTTCAAACGTCTTCCATTAAGAGTAACAGAGACTACATGCTTCTGTGAACCTTCAATGAAGCAGAATTATTTCTGAACTCTTCTCCAGATGTGTGGCTTGACACAAAGCTGTTTCTGAGCTCTACAGGCAGTTCTTTTGACCTCAGGGCTTGGTTTTTGCTCTGATATGCATTATCAGCTGTTAGACCTTTAATTAAGACGTGTGTGCCTTTCCAGATCATACTCATTCAATTGGATTTGCCACAGGTTAACTTCACTCGAAGTGTAGTGACATCTACAAGCAATATGAATGCTCCTGAGCTAAATCTCAACTGTCCCAGATAAGGGTATGAATACTTATGCAATGGAATCATTTTATTTTTTTTATTTTTTAATAAATATGCAAAGATGTTAAAAACCAGTTTTTTTGCTTTACCATTATGGAGTATGGAGTGTAGATTTTTGTGGGGAAAAACTAATTTAAAGCAGTTTAACATATAAGGCAGGAACAAAACAAAATGTGAAAAAATTGAAGGGGTATGAATACATTGGCAAGGCACTGTAGATATAAGATGAGAATATCAGTCGAGTGTTGTAATAAATCCTTCTGTGAGATGTGGCTTCTTACACAGAATAAGGCACGCAACATATTTCATAGTATTTAAGCAATGATAAAGTCATTGCATTACTATATACTTTATTATAATGAAAATTGTAATAAAGGAACTCAGATAAACCATATATTGTCGTGACTGTCCTGTGTTTATTAGTCACGTTTAGTCAATGAAAGCAGTTAAATCTTGTTTATTCAGCGGCCGCTATTATCTGGGTTTCTTCTGAGTTTCTCTGTGTGTGTGTGTGTGTGTGTGTTCAGCTGCTCCAGTGGTGACTGATAGCTACCTGTCCAGGTGTCCCAGCGGCGCTCTGTGCTCCAGACTCCCAGCCGACTGCATCATCTGCGCATTTCATCACAACTGCAGCTACGGCCGGCCAGCCAACTTCACCTGCAGTGCTAAAGCAGGCGTTCACTGTGTGGTGAGACTCTCAGAAAACCACAGCGTGTCCAGTTTGACTTGTTCATTCCTAGGGATGGGACAATAAATCGATGCATCGCGTTTCGTGGATCGATTCTGAGATTTTCGGAATGCATTCTGATTCTCTCTCGAATCAATTCTGAGCTTAGTTTCTAACAGCAGAGGGCGCTCTAGGTTAGTTTCTAACAGCAGAGGGCGCTCTAGGCTCGTTTCTAACAGCAGAGGGCGCTCTAGGTTAGTTTCTAACAGCAGAGGGCGCTCTAGGCTCGTTTCTAACAGCAGAGGGCGCTCTAGGTTAGTTTCTAACAGCAGAGGGCGCTCTAGGCTCGTTTCTAACAGCAGAGGGCGCTCTAGGTTAGTTTCTAACAGCAGAGGGCGCTCTAGGCTCGTTTCTAACAGCAGAGGGCGCTCTAGGTTAGTTTCTAACAGCAGAGGGCGCTCTAGGCTAGTTTCTGACAGCAGATGACAGCAGATGATGCTCTAGGCTAGTTTCTAACAGCAGAGGGCGCTCTAGGTTAGTTTCTAACAGCAGAGGGCGCTCTAGGCTAGTTTCTAACAGCAGATGACGCTCTAGGCTAGTTTTTAACAGCAGATGGCGCTCTAGGCTCGTTTTTAACAGCAGATGACGCTTACAGCAGATGGCGCTCTAGGCTAGTTTTTAACAGCAGATGGCGCTCTAGGCTCGTTTTTAACAGCAGATGACGCTTACAGCAGATGGCGCTCTAGGCTAGTTTTTAACAGCAGATGGCGCTCTAGGCTCGTTTTTAACAGCAGATGACGCTTACAGCAGATGGCGCTCTAGGCTAGTTTTTAACAGCAGATGGCGCTCTAGGCTCGTTTTTAACAGCAGATGACGCTTACAGCAGATGGCGCTCTAGGCTAGTTTTTAACAGCAGATGGCGCTCTAGGCTCGTTTTTAACAGCAGATGACGCTTACAGCAGATGGCGCTCTAGGCTAGTTTTTAACAGCAGATGGCGCTCTAGGCTCGTTTTTAACAGCAGATGACGCTTACAGCAGATGGCGCTCTAGGCTAGTTTTTAACAGCAGATGGCGCTCTAGGCTCGTTTTTAACAGCAGATGACGCTTACAGCAGATGGCGCTCTAGGCTAGTTTTTAACAGCAGATGGCGCTCTAGGCTCGTTTTTAACAGCAGATGACGCTTACAGCAGATGGCGCTCTAGGCTAGTTTTTAACAGCAGATGGCGCTCTAGGCTCGTTTTTAACAGCAGATGACGCTTACAGCAGATGGCGCTCTAGGCTAGTTTTTAACAGCAGATGGCGCTCTAGGCTCGTTTTTAACAGCAGATGACGCTTACAGCAGATGGCGCTCTAGGCTAGTTTTTAACAGCAGATGGCGCTCTAGGCTCGTTTTTAACAGCAGATGACGCTTACAGCAGATGGCGCTCTAGGCTAGTTTTTAACAGCAGATGGCGCTCTAGGCTCGTTTTTAACAGCAGATGACGCTTACAGCAGATGGCGCTCTAGGCTAGTTTTTAACAGCAGATGGCGCTCTAGGCTCGTTTTTAACAGCAGATGACGCTTACAGCAGATGGCGCTCTAGGCTAGTTTTTAACAGCAGATGGCGCTCTAGGCTCGTTTTTAACAGCAGATGACGCTTACAGCAGATGGCGCTCTAGGCTAGTTTTTAACAGCAGATGGCGCTCTAGGCTCGTTTTTAACAGCAGATGACGCTTACAGCAGATGGCGCTCTAGGCTAGTTTTTAACAGCAGATGGCGCTCTAGGCTCGTTTTTAACAGCAGATGACGCTTACAGCAGATGGCGCTCTAGGCTAGTTTTTAACAGCAGATGGCGCTCTAGGCTCGTTTTTAACAGCAGATGACGCTTACAGCAGATGGCGCTCTAGGCTAGTTTTTAACAGCAGATGGCGCTCTAGGCTCGTTTTTAACAGCAGATGACGCTTACAGCAGATGGCGCTCTAGGCTAGTTTTTAACAGCAGATGGCGCTCTAGGCTCGTTTTTAACAGCAGATGACGCTTACAGCAGATGGCGCTCTAGGCTAGTTTTTAACAGCAGATGGCGCTCTAGGCTCGTTTTTAACAGCAGATGACGCTTACAGCAGATGGCGCTCTAGGCTAGTTTTTAACAGCAGATGGCGCTCTAGGCTCGTTTTTAACAGCAGATGACGCTTACAGCAGATGGCGCTCTAGGCTAGTTTTTAACAGCAGATGGCGCTCTAGGCTCGTTTTTAACAGCAGATGACGCTTACAGCAGATGGCGCTCTAGGCTAGTTTTTAACAGCAGATGACGCTCTAGGCTCGTTTTTAACCGCACACTCAAATGCTCATGAAGAAGAGCGTTCGGCTGAGTAATGTAAATGGTTAAATGTACTTGCACATCGGCTTTTATGCTTGCCGCAAGATTAATTTAAACACAGCCCACTGTGAACACTCTTGTAATTCGCTTCAACCTTTTCCGAACTTTATGAATGATTATTTTAGGTTCAAATGGTGCGGACGCAAGCAGAATACGGCCGTTTCTGAAGCACGTAGCGCCGTCTGCTGTTAAAAACTAAGCTCAGAATCGATTCAAGAGAGAATCACGATGCATTCCTAAAATCTCAGAATCAATGCAGAATCATTTCTCGATTCGCGATGCATCGATTTATTATCGCAGCCCTATTAATTCCTCTGCGTGCGTTCATAGAGTACAGTGTCGTACAGTTCTAGGGCCCTATGAAATCCGTTTTATTTTTTCCCAAATTCTGTTTATTTTTTTATTAAATTTTTACACTCGTATAAAATGTATTACCTCACTTACAAAATGAAAAAAAGTAAATCCGTTTTTTTTTGTTTTTTTTCCTCCATTTTAATTTTTCTGGATTCGTTTTTTTCCTTTTTAAATGGTTAAATTAAATTGTATTAATCGAAAAGTATGTCTAATTGATTACAATCAAGTTCACATCAATTTATTAAAAGTTTTACAAAAATGGCATGTTTAGTGCCCTATGAAATTTTATTTAATTTTTTTCTCACCATGTTTTATTGTTACCAAATTCTGTTTTAACATGTCTAATTATTTGAATGCATAAAAACAACTTAATTTATTCAAACTGATTCTTACAATCGCCTTATTAATTTTTAACAACGCCCCTTAGCTGTAAACCACGGCTTCTTGGGGCTTATTGCTTTATTATTTATTCATTTTTTATTTTTTACAAACAACAGGGATTTACTATTAAACGTAAAACATGGAAGAAATGTGTTGTGATTATTCCTTAAATAATGTTTTCATAATTTTAGTAGTACGTTCTACTGAACAATAGTAGGCTAATATATTTGTGGCATGTTTCCGTCCACCTATTTTTATGTGCATTTTGGAATATCGCATAAAAAAATGCTGGATGGAAACGCCAAGATGCGCATAAATTCTAAAAATGAGCATAAAAAAACTTTTTATCCGATAAGAAAAAATGAGCATAAACTATGATGGAAACGCATTTCTATTTCATAATTATTTCTATATTAACTGAAAAAGGTGCAGACTGAAAGCTGAGCTTATTTCAATGACCCTTCGTTATAATAAACGTCACTTAATTACTCTATACGAAACATACAAAGACAAAACAATTACTTCAGACAGACCTTTATACTGTACGTTACTGAAAATGACATTTTCATAAATTAATACAATTTCAGTGATATTTTAGTATTGTCATTGTTTTATATTTTCTACTTTTATGGTCATTTTAATTAGTTTTAGTGATTTTGTTGTTGTTTTTGTCATTTTCATTAGTTTTTGTTGTTTTTAAATGTCTATGTTTTATATTAATCATTTTATTTGTTATTTTAGTACATAAAGGTAAACTAAACTAAAATGATAAATGCTGCCTTGTAGCTTAAAGTAAGTTTAAGTTTTTATTTCAATTAACATTTATTTCAAGTAATGGTAATTTTTGTATGGTTTTAGTTTTATTTAACAATAATAACCTTGAATTGCAGTAAATATTCAATATACAAATTATTCATTTGGAGTTATACATTTTGTTGTGTGTATATTTTGTCATTTTTATTCGTTTCTGTTGTTTTTAAATATGTATATGTAGTTTTTAGTTATTTTGGTACATTAAAATAAACTAAATGAAAATGAGAAATGTTGCCATGGCAACTAACTGAAATAAATATATTGTTAACATTTATTTTAATTCAAGTAATGATTTTTTTTATTATTGTTTTAGTTTGAGTTGACTATAATAACCCCGAATTCCTCTCCACAGTTATTCTACACTTTCACTCTTTTGATGGATATCTGTTATTTATATTTGTTATTTTATATTATCTGTGCAATTATGAAATCAACAAGATCACCACATTTCAAAGCATTTGGATTTGGTAAATAGTCTGTTGGTTGTTTCATAATAAGAAAGGGAAATAAAGAGCTCAGATGCTAGATGCATTAGTCAGGATCATGTTTTCCAGTCTGTTGTTCTCTGTGTGTGTTTCAGAGCGAGCAGAGTCGGCCGCAGCAGAACTTCACGCTGACGCTGGACTGTCGCTTCTGTTGGCAGCTGGATCCGTCACAGTACCGCTGCTCGAACTCCACCGGCTGCATGACGGTGTCCTGTCCACGCAGACTCTATAACGCTACCTGCGAAGCTCTGGAGCATGTGCACTGCCTCGGTACACACTCACACACACACTCACTCGGTACACACACACACTCGCTCTTACACACACACACTCACACACTCACTCGGTACACACACACACTCGCACACACTCACTCTTACACACACACATCGCACACACTCACACTTACACACTCACTCGGTACACGCACACACTCGCACACACACACACTCGCACACACTCACTCTTACACACTCACACACTCACTCGGTACACACACACACTCACACTTACACACTCACTCGGTACATACCCACACTCGCACACACACACGCACTCACTCACACTCACACACACACTCACACTTACACACTCACTCGGTACATACCCACACTCGCACACACACACGCACTCACTCACACTCACACACACACTCACACTTACACACTCACTCGGTACATACCCACACTCGCACACACACACGCACTCACTCACACTCACACACACACTCACACTTACACACTCACTCGGTACATACCCACACTCGCACACACACACGCACTCACTCACACTCACACACACACTCACACTTACACACTCACTCGGTACATACCCACACTCGCACACACACACGCACTCACTCACACTCACACACACACTCACACTTACACACTCACTCGGTACATACCCACACTCGCACACACTCACTCGGTACACACACACACTCGCACACACACACTCGCACACACACACGCACTCACTCTTACACACTCACACTCACACACTCACTCGGTACATACACACACTCGCACACACTCACTCTTACACACTCACACACTCACTCGGTACATGCACACACTCACTCTTACACACACACACTCACACACTCACTCGGTACACACACACACTCGCACACACTCACTCTTACACACACACATCGCACACACTCACTCTTGCACACACTCACTCTTACACACACACACTCACTCTTACACACTCACACACACTCACTCGGTACACACTCGCACACACTCACTCGGTACACACACACACTCGCACACACTCACTCG
>NW_015505380.1:677059-682992 GCF_001515645.1 Sinocyclocheilus grahami
ACTCGGTACATACACACACTCGCACACACTCACTCTTACACACACACACCGCACACTCACTCTTACACACTCACACTCACTCTTACACACACACACACTCACACACTCACTCGGTACATACACACACTCGCACACACTACACACACTCACACACTCACTCGGTACACTCACACACTCGCACACACTCACTTTTACACACACACTCGCACACACTCACTCTTACACACTCACACACTCACTCGGTACACTCACACACTCGCACACACTCACTTTTACACACACTCGCACTTACACACACACACTCGCACACACTCACTCTTACACACTCACACTCACTCACGCACGCACACACGTGCACACACTCATATACTCACACACACCGCACACACTCGCTCACGCACGCACGCACGCACTCACACACACACTCACTCACGCATTCACACACACACACACACACACACACACTCACTCTCACACACACGCACGCACGCACACACACACTCACACTCACACTCACACACTGGTGCTGGTGGAAACTGGTGCATAAACAAAAAAATGAATGCAGGACTACAGACTGAGGCTCAAACAGTAGATCATGGGTTTGATTCCCAGGGAATGCATGAACTGATCAAATGTGTAGCTTAAATACAATGTAAGGAGGAAAGCGTCTGCAAGATGCATGAATGTAAGCACAAACTAGATAGATAGACAAACTTTAAGTTGGCTTGAGAAAGCCTGAACAGAAAGTTAAAAAAGTTGTAAAAGTTTAATGGTGAGATAGATATACAGATAGATAGATAGATAGAATGGAAGCTTAAATTCATATGGCTTAGAAACATTGCTAAGATATTCAGGATGGTTGCTAGGGTGTTCCTATGCTGTTGCTAGGGTACTTGATGTGGTTGCTAGGGTGTTGCTAAGGTACTCTGGGTGGTTTCTAAGGTGTTGCTAGGGTACCTGAGGTAGTTGCTAGGGTGTTGCTATGTGGTTGCTAGGGTACCTGAGGTGGTTGCTAGGGTACTCTGGGTTGTTGCTATGGTGTTGGTATGCGGTTGCATATGCGACTACATCACATTTAAAGTATTTCACCCAACATGAGAAGTCTTTAAATGGCCATTTCACCCAAAAATGAAAGTTCTGTCATCATTCACTCTACCTCAACTTGTTCTAAACCTGTATGAGTTTCTTTCCTGCGCTGAACACAAAAGAAGATATTTTGAACACAATTATAGCTGCATTATTTATCCAGTTGGCTCTATAATATACAGAAGCAGAAAACAGAAATAAGCGAGTATTTTCTTTATAGGTCAAACCTGAAAAAATGGCACCATCTGGTAAAAAATTGTTAAAAAATAAAAATTTTAAAGCCTTGCCAATATAATGAAAGCCTATCAACAACAATTGCATAATTTTACAGTTAAATAGCACTGCGATTAAAAATAGCCTTTTCAATGGGGACATTTTTGTCCTTAAGGTCCTGAGAGGAACTATTTTTTGTACCTAGTGCAAAACAGATTTATTAAAGGAAATGGAAGTGAAATAGTAAAATTCCAATAAAAATACACACCTGTGCCAAAATTTATGCAGTTGGCATTAACACAGGCAAAATTATCAAAAAAAACAAAACTGAAAAGGACAAAAATGTCCAAAAGGTCGCACAAGGGTTAATATTAGAGGTACTACTATAAGGAAAGACACATTTTGAGCAAGTAGATCTCTATTAATTCATGTGCATGCATGCTCTCGCTTTATTCATATCAAGATTACCATGCACATGTGAATAGTTTCTCGAGGGCACAAAAAAGTTTCTTGTGTGCATGCAAAAGTCTGTATTTTTTATTATTAGTAGTATATTTTTTTAAGTCTGTGTTCACTTGATCACTTCAAGAATATCAATAAAAACCTGAAAAAATAAAAAATATTTACAGATGACTGTAATATATACCAAATATAAAGCTGAAAACACTTCTGTATGAACTATATACACCACCGCTCAAAAGTGTGGGATCAGTAAGAGTTGTAATGTGTTTTAAAGAAGTCTCTTCTGCACATCAAAGCTGCATTTATTTGATCAAAAATACAGAAAAAAAACAGTAATCTTGCAAAATGTTATTAAAACCCCCCCCCCCCCCCCCAGTTTATTATACAAATACAATATTTGTTAAATGATTATTGTTTAATCTATTTTAACGGTAATGCTTTCAGGCCGATTATGAATGAATGTCATTTGAGCTCAGTCAGTGTTTTCAGTCTGTGTTCAAACTCGTTTTTAAAGAATTTCAGAGCAGCTGTTGCCAGTCGTCCTCACAAAGATTAGCTTATTTTTTTATTATTATTTTCTTTTAAATACATTTTGACTGACGCCGGCGATTACCGCACCTGTTTCCTAATTTGTAGGCCTATTAATTAACAAATAAATAAAAAATCACAAACATGACAAATAATTTTATAGCCTACACTTTTTAGTTATATCTAATTTGGCATTTTCAGTTAATATAGGCCTGTTACATTCTTCTTATTAGCCTATTAGGCCTATTATTAAATTAATATTACAATTCATTTGCCCAGCAATAATTTCATAGCGCATCACCGCATAACTGATGCATAAGATTAGGCTAGCTCATTCCTCATTGAAAATGTTTTTAAAAAGATCTTTCAAAACAAGTTTAATATACAATTAATTATAGGCATATAATTAAAATGATTAACATTGCAATCATCAATGAAAAAGCTTTATTTCAAGCACCGACTTTTTAAAAAAGAAAAAAACAACAACCTGTTTAACACGAAATACGTTTCTTATTTATTTATTTTGATTGTTTTTCCCACTAGCCTATGTTCGGGCCACAAGAGAAATATTAAGGGAGTACATTAAAACATTTAGCTATATACCATTATCAGCAGATGAAGGAGATTCGTCTCTCGTCGTCTCTGAGAGAATATGCACCGTTAATGCAGCGTCAGATGCCGAAAGCGCCGTCAGCTTTTACTTTCACTTTCAGTTTCTAGTGAATCGACTGAGATTAAGAGGTTCACCGCATAACTCTTGCGCAAAGTTTGCGCGTTGCATGTGTGATATCCATTGGCTCACCTTCCTGGTTTAAAACCTGAAACCCCCCCCAAGAAGAGACTCCTGTAAAAAACTTTCAACCGGTAGTGTAAGTTAAATATGTGCCGAAAATCTACTGAGAGGTTTGTAAATGTGAGTCTGGCGAAGTATGGAGCTTTGAAATGGAAAGTGTGTAACCCTCGGACGCTTTGTGTGCAGCATCGCTCTGGGCGGCTTCGGCGCGGACCGCTTCTATCTGGGCCAGTGGAGGGAAGGTCTGGGGAAGCTCTTCAGCTTCGGAGGGCTGGGCATCTGGACGCTGATCGACGTGCTGCTGATCGGTGTGGGATACGTGGGGCCGGCCGACGGCTCTCTCTACATCTGAGGGTCCTGCGACTCCTCCGTCCCAATTCACACGCGTGTGGCGTCCAGACTCCCATCTGCTCCCGATGCCGTCCGAGGAAGACCGTGATGAAGACGCTTTATGGTTTGGAGTCTGAAACCTGTACAATATGTATCTAAACTCATCTGTGTCTGTGTAATATTACTGCTGTATGTGTATATATGAGAGTGATTCTCACGGCTGATTTCTGATTAAAACTCACCTGTTTTCACAGATTCTCGCCTGTGTTTGTCTTTTTATAAAACGGAGAGTTCCGGTCCTTGGTTCTGATTGGCTAAGCCACGTTTGAACCTTTGTTTTCTGCCACACAATAAAAATAGACAAGACACCAACACGTTTTCACCATGTTTTTAGGAATAAAATGTTGTATAAATCAGTGACATCTGAGCAAACCTTCAGAATATAAAAAAGCTGCCAAATTTTGCATTACGTGTCATTAACTGCGTGTACATTTCCGCCATATGGACATCATCTTCAGATAGTCTCCACTGATGAGCTACTACTACATATAATATAGACGCTTTAATTTTCTGTAAAGCTGCTTTGCAATGATTTGCATCGTGAAAAGTGCTATACAAATAAACGTGCATTGGATTGGTGCTTCTGAGCACCGAGTAAAGTCACTAGCAGCACCAGCACTGGTGATGGAAGAGTTAAACTGCTCTAAATATTTGTAGAATGTGAAATCTCCTGCAGAAACATCTTCCATGATCAGTCAGAACAGGACGTTTCGAGACTCTAGCGGCTCTTTCGTTGTGTTAAACACGCAGAATCTCTCTGTCATTGTGAGTGAACGTAAGTGCTGTTCACATTTGCACACACATCGGTGTTTTGAGTTCATCCTGACCTCCGACTGCAGCTTCTGTTCCCACTTTGTGTCCTCCTTTTCAAGCACAAATACCGGCTGTGTTCTGAAACTCCAGTGCATACTGCGTACTGCTTTTAAATAGGAGTACAGTATGTTCAAAACAAGTGCTTAGCAGGGATAGTTCACCCAAAAAACACAAATCTTTTGTTGTTGTTCATACAGTGAGTCAATGGGGATCAGAGTTGTTTGGATCCCAACATTCTTCAAAATATCTTCTTTTAGGTTCCACAAAAGAAAGTTAGTTTTGAACGACATGAATGGGAAGAAGTGATAGAATGATGGTTTTGAGTGAATTAAAACATTCAGTATGTGTTGTACGGTCATCATAAAAATGATAATTTAGGAGTTTTAATCTAGTTCTGTGTCAGAATCAGTGTGGTTTTAGGATCTTTGAGATGCTATAGTTTATTCATATTTTGAATTCGTTTTTATATTAATTTAATTTCAGTTATTTTGTTTTATTTTTAATGTCTACATAGTTTTTATTTTTATTATGAGAAATGTTGCCTTGACAACTAGCTCATATAAAATACGTAGTTTTTTTTATCCAGTTAAAGCATATTTTATTTCAAGTAATGAAAATATACTTTTTTTTTTGTTTTAGTTAAGTATAATATACCTGGTAATAATTAAGTATAGACCAGGGTTATTATAATTAACTAAAACGGAAAATGAATTAAAACCAATTTTAATAAGTGAAATAATAAAACACCTTATACTTATTTTAAATGTAATATATTTTGTAATGTAATAATAACAACTATATAGACATATATAAAAACACAAAATGACTAAAATAATGACACTAATTAAAATTATTTTAGCATTATTATTATTATTATTAATTAAAATGCAAAATAAAAAGGATAAATATAAAAATTTGAAAATTCTAAGTTAGTATCTGAATGATAGTAAAATAACGCTGCATTCAGAGCAGGACTGATAGGGCTTTCTAGACATGTCATGTCAAGCACATTGCATTGTGGGATACAGTGTGCTGCATATTTGGGCAAGTGCAGCAGGACAGTTTGCATGCTGTGCATTCTGCAGAAACAGGAGTGTGCTCGTCTGAGCAGTGCCACTGTATCCTGTGTGTTCAGTTTGTCCTGATCAGCAGATTTTGAGGATATACTGTGGCTTTACGAGAGCAGCAGCTACCAGGTCTGTGGTAATGATCTGCTGTGTGGTTTGTGTTTGTCAGAGCTGTCTTCAGCCACAGAAGCGCACCCACACGATGACGGTCATGCTCTGGCACTCGCTGCAGATCAGCATGCATCTGTTTCTCAGCAAAGCTGCACTTTCTAGAGGAGTTCACAGCGCAGACGA
This sequence comes from Sinocyclocheilus grahami, assembly GCF_001515645.1. NCBI lineage: Eukaryota > Metazoa > Chordata > Actinopteri > Cypriniformes > Cyprinidae > Sinocyclocheilus > Sinocyclocheilus grahami. The sequence continues at coordinate 682,706 of NW_015505380.1, forward strand.
CTCCTGGCTCGGTTACTATCGAGGGGACGAGGTGACAAGCAGCACAATTAAGTTTTGATATATTTACGGTAGGAAATTTACTAAATATCTTCATGGAACATGATCTTTACTTAATATCCTAATGATTTTTGGCATAAAAGAGAAATGTATAATTGTGACACATACAATGTATTGTTGGCTATTGCTACAAATATCCCCCAGCGACTTAACACTGCTTTTGTGCTGCAGGGTCACACGTGTTTGACATCTTTTTATATTTCATTACCTCTCTGAAGAGAGAGTTTGGT
>NW_015505380.1:683002-695555 GCF_001515645.1 Sinocyclocheilus grahami
AAACGGAGAGTTCCGGTCCTTGGTTCTGATTGGCTGAGCCACGTTTGAACCTTTGTTTTCTGCCACACAATAAAAATAGACAAGACACCAACACGTTTTCACCATGTTTTTAGGAATAAAATGTTGTATAAATCAGAGACATCTGAGCAAACCTTCAGAATATAAAAAAGCTGCCAAATTTTGCATTACGTGTCATTAACTGCGTGTACAGTTCCGCCATTTGGACATCATCTTCAGATAGTCTCCACTGATGAGCTACTACTACATATAATATAGACGCTTTAATTTTCTGTAAAGCTGCTTTGCAATGATTTGCATCGTGAAAAGTGCTATGCAAATAAACGTGCATTGGATTGGTGCTTCTGAGCACCGAGTAAAGTCACTAGCAGCACCAGCACTGGTGATGGAAGAGTTAAACCGCTCTAAATATTTGTAGAATGTGAAATCTCCTGCAGAAACATCTTCCATGATCAGTCAGAACAGGACGTTTCGAGACTCTAGCGGCTCTTTCGTTGTGTTAAACACGCAGAATCTCTCTGTCATTGTGAGTGAACGTAAGTGCTGTTCACATTTGCACACACATCTGTGTTTTTAGTTCATCCTGACCTCCGACTGCAGCTTCTGTTCCCACTTTGTGTCCTCCTTTTCAAGCACAAATACCGGCTGTGTTCTGAAACTCCAGTGCATACTGCGTACTGCTTTTAAATAGTAGTACAGTATGTTCAAAACAAGTGCTTAGCAGGGATAGTTCACCCAAAAAACACAAATCTTTTGTTGTTGTTCATACAGTGAGTCAATGGGGTTCAGAGTTGTTTGGATCCCAACATTCTTCAAAATATCTTCTTTTAGGTTCCACAAAAGAAAGTTAGTTTTGAACGACATGAATGGGAAGAAGTGATAGAATGATGGTTTTGAGTGAATTAAAACATTCAGTAGGTGTTGTACGGTCATCATAAAAATGATCATTTAGGAGTTTTAATCTAGTTCTGTGTCAGAATCAGTGTGGTTTTAGGATCTTTGAGATGCTATAGTTTATTCATATTTTGAATTCGTTTTTATATTAATTTAATTTCAGTTATTTTGTTTTATTTTTAATGTCTACATAGTTTTTATTTTTATTATGAGAAATGTTGCCTTGACAACTAGCTCATATAAAATACGTAGTTTTTTTTATCCAGTTAAAGCATATTTTATTTCAAGTAATGAAAATATACTTTTTTTTTTGTTTTAGTTAAGTATAATATACCTGGTAATAATTAAGTATAGACCAGGGTTATTATAATTAACTAAAACGGAAAATGAATTAAAACCAATTTTAATAAACAAGTGAAATAATAAAACACCTTATACTTATTTTAAATGTAATATATTTTGTAATGTAATAATAACAACTATATAGACATATATAAAAACACAAAATGAATAAAATAATGACACTAATTAAAATTATTTTAGCATTATTATTATTATTATTATTAATTAAAATGCAAAATAAAAAGGATAAATATAAAAATTTGAAAATTCTAAGTTAGTATCTGAATGATAGTAAAATAACGCTGCATTCAGAGCAGGACTGATAGGGCTTTCTAGACATGTCATGTCAAGCACATTGCATTGTGGGATACAGTGTGCTGCATATTTGGGCAAGTGCAGCAGGACAGTTTGCATGCTGTGCATTCTGCAGAAACAGGAGTGTGCTCGTCTGAGCAGTGCCACTGTATCCTGTGTGTTCAGTTTGTCCTGATCAGCAGATTTTGAGGATATACTGTGGCTTTACGAGAGCAGCAGCTACCAGGTCTGTGGTAATGATCTGCTGTGTGGTTTGTGTTAGTCAGATCTGTCTTCAGCCACAGAAGCGCACCCACACGATGACGGTCATGCTCTGGCACTCGCTGCAGATCAGCATGCATCTGTTTCTCAGCAAAGCTGCACTTTCTAGAGGAGTTCACAGCACAGACGACTCCTGGCTCGGTTACTATCGAGGGGACGAGGAAATTAAGTTTTGATATATTTACGGTAGGAAATTTACTAAATATCTTCATGGAACATGATCTTTACTTAATATCCTAATGATTTTTGGCATAAAAGAGAAATGTATAATTGTGACACATACAATGTATTGTTGGCTATTGCTACAAATATCCCCCAGCGACTTAACACTGCTTTTGTGCTGCAGGGTCACACGTGTTTGACATCTTTTTATATTTCATTACCTCTCTGAAGAGAGAGTTTGGTTTTACGAGCTACAGTTTCACCATTCGTCTTGGTTTCCTCTGAGAGTTGATGTGCTGTCAGTCTTATATAATGAAGCAGGGGCACGTTTTAATTAACGCACTACCGCGAACAGAGAAACTAACAAAACTCATCCCATCTTATCCGCAAATCACTCAAATGAGAAGCATATTTAAAGGCAGAAACCAAACGGAAGTTAAAGCAAATAAAACAATATATTTTCAGTGCCTGGGCTCCCGAGATTATGGCCACGGCGCCATCAGAAAGGCTGAGATCAGATCCGAACGCCTGAACCACGACCCACACAGAACACATTTACAATATTTACATGGGAGACAGACACCGGTAGAATCTCCTTACAACGGAAAACACGGCGGCGATTTAAAACAGAAACACTTTCAGAACGGCTTCCCCCTTGTTGTGGTGGTGCCATCATTAAGTGAGAAATTAAGATGTATAAAACGTTAACAAAAATAGCGCATAGAAAAAGGTTTTACAAAAAGACCAGGCCAGTCCTACGGAGATGTCACGACTGCTTTGAGAGTGCGAGGGTCGAGAGGGACGGTCTTTAGAGACAGGTTTGCGTGGATGCAGCCTTGCCTCGCTCTCCGGAGGGAGATGAGTGGAAGCCTCTTGTCCCATCCGGACCCCTCGGGAGTCGAACCACGCCTGGAGGAAGACCATCTGCGTTCTGGATCTTCCTCCCGAGCATCGGGCTTCCCACCGGGCTGCTCTCCTGACTGGCCACCTGCTTCCTCCGCTGGACCCACGGGCTTCCAGAAGGGGTCAAGCTGCTGTCCGAGGAATAGTCCGCCCATCGGCGAGCCGGCTCGGGGCTCAAGTGGCCCTCGCTGGCCAGCGGAGACTTCCCCCCCGAGAGAGGCGTCTTGCGCTGGGTGCAGGGGCTGGCGCGTGGGCTGCTCCACGGACTGGAGCGCGGAGACACCGCCGGACTCAGGTGATTGGGCCCGCCGCTCGTGGGGCTGAGCTTGTTGCAGGAGCGTGATTTGCGGGCCAGATGCGGCGAGGTGGGATTGCTCTCCGTTTCCGAGGAACTCGCGGCCGAGTCGTCTCCGCCGTGATACTGGAGCTCTCGGACGCGGCTGTTGAGCGAGCGGCTCTTGCGGACGCCGCCGACTCCCTCGTCTCGGTCCTTTGAAATCTTCTTCTTGGGAGGCTTGGTGCCGATTAGAACCACCTTCAAATTTAGAACCAGATATGTGTTAAAGCCCAGAATTTGTCAATTGATTAAAGCAATAATCCATGTGAAGCCGTGGTTTACAGTGAATTTATAACAGCTAAGTGTTGTTAGATACGACGCGGAGCTGTTATAAATTCACTGTAAACCACGGCTTCACGGGGGTTACTGCTTTTATAAAACGGTAATTCCATATACGTAGTAAGGTTTCACAAAATAAAACTGAGCAAATAAAGTGTAATGATATTAATAACAACAGTATTCTTCCACCAAACAATGTAGCTCCTCAGAAACAGTTGTGGTTGCTACAAAGTGGTTGCCGAGCAACACACAAACGTAAACAAAGGTGTGTGTTACTTTGTAGCGTCATTTACAACAGCTTCGAACACGGCTCAGCCAATCAGAGTCAAGCACCAGAACTCGGTTTTATTTACTACTTTTATAAACATTTGAAGTGGATCAAATAAGATTTTAGGATAACTTTGATGAAAGGTTTCGAGACGCTTCAAATGCGGACTAGTGTAATAAAGGAATAAAAAAAAAGGTAAATTTGACTATTTTCTCAATTCCGAGATTATCTCTCACAATTCTGATAAGGAAAAACAACTTTCATATTTAAAGGAATCATTTATATTCCTGACTTCGGGCCTTTTTGCCCCCTCAGTGTTGACAAGCTCGCTGTTGTTGCATTAAATCGAGTTATAAAGTCAGAACTAGGAGATATAAACTTGCATTTGCAAGAAAAAAAAGTCAGAATTGAGAGATATAGGTAAATGTTATGTAAAATGTTAACAGGAATAGGTTCAAATAGTATTTTTGAAAGGTTTCGAGACGCTTCAAATGCGGACTAGTGTAATAAAGGAATAAAAAAAAAGGTAAATTTGACTATTTTCTCAATTCCGAGATTATCTCTCACAATTCTGATAAGGAAAAACAACTTTCATATTTAAAGGAATCATTTATATTCCTGACTTCGGGCCTTTTTGCCCCCTCAGTGTTGACAAGCTCGCTGTTGTTGCATTAAATCGAGTTATAAAGTCAGAACTAGGAGATATAAACTTGCATTTGCAAGAAAAAAAGTCAGAATTGAGAGATATAGGTAAATGTTATGTAAAATGTTAACAGGAATAGGTTCAAATAGTATTTCGTGCTGTAACTGTAGGGATAATATAACACGTCCCCGATGAACTGCATGTGTGAATATTTAGACCTAGTGTTTAAATCAAATTTATGCTTTGAAAGAAGAGTAATCGTAGCAGTTGTCATCCATAGTCTGTCGGTTTAAACATCAGCGTTTAGCTACAAATGGCTTCTTTGACGACAGTATTCTATAAAAATGATTTGTTTTCAGATTTTGACATCCAAAGGCACAAAAATATTTTTTCTTATTCCACGGATTTTCCCTGTTTTCCCCTCGACTTGTTACCAGTGTTTTTCTGCCACCACAGCTGCAAGTGACGTAACGGTGACGTCTGCCCTACATTGGTCTATACAACTGTGTAATGCAATGCAAAAAAATATTTTCTTACTATTTTTGTCTTGGATTACTTTTCTTGCCCCATTGGAGATATTTTTGCTTAAGCAAAAACTAACAAAATTTTGATATTTTTTTCAGGAAACAAGACATTATATCTTAAGTCATTTTACTTGTCAAGTAAATGCATCCTTATTCAAGAATTTTAGATATTTATACTAGAAAACAAGACAAAAATACTCCGTAAGAAAATCATTTTTTGCAGTGCATGAATATTTGCATGTTATCTTCCATGTCTTTTTTACTAACGCTGGGCAATTAGTCGCGATTAACTGCATCCAGTGTGTACTGCGTATATTTATTATGTATATATAAAAGACACACAGTATATATTTAGACTATTTACATGTATATATTTATATTCTAGGGATGTAACGATTACCGGTTTGACGATAAATCATGATAAAATTCCCCACGGTTAGTATTACCGTTTTATCTTTTAATTATCATTAAAAACGTATTAGATTACCGCGATATGAACAACTCACCATAAATAAATACTGTCCGGCATAAAGCACAGTTTTAAGTAACAGTGTCACGAGAGCACAGCAGCAGAGTAGTTTCGTTCTGAGTGAAAACAGGGCGGAAAAGCTGGGAGGTTTTAAAAGAGTGCTAAAGGAATTATACAAATGAATATATTAATCAATTATATGAACGTACCTCTGAAGGTTCTTACCATCTTCAGAAACGATTCGATGGTATTTTGTTTTCATCTTCGCTCCATGTAATGCCTAAAGGTTTAATCGCACATACTGCTTTGTCCACGGAGGTTACGGGAAACAGCTGTAATTCAGCTGTTCCATCAGCGCCACCTGCTGTCAGCAAGTGGATTTACAGAGACTTATATTTACATTCAGCCGGTGTGCAGTTTCTGTCTGGCCAAAAACGGACCGAATTTGCATGCCCTGCTGTCAATTTTGACCGGTTGATGAAAAACAAGCTTATGTGGATTCTACACATTTAAACAATTCAGATAAGTTACCTAGAATTATTTATGGAGCAGATAAAATACACTTAATCATTTATTAATCAATTATCATTTTTACTTATACATTTTCTTTATTTAAAGGCTGAAATGTGAGGTTTACCTTTTTATGAAACTTTCTCAAAGCTTTATTTGAACATTTACATTAGATATTTCAACATGCTATTAAACTGTTAAAATCCGAACATCATTGGTAATGTTATTGTTTTAGTGATTATGCAAACAAAGTCATTTTATTTGTTTGTTGATTTTTAAATAAAACTTTGTGAAGTGATTTATGTGTCGGTACTTTAACATCTCCAGCACATTTTAACAATACCGTGATAATACTGATAACTTGTCACTATAATTGTGATAAGAAATTTTCATACCGTTACATCTCTATTATATTCATATATATATATATATATATATAGTATATAAAAAAAAATTAATATATAAAAGCATGTCTTTATACATACACATAATAAATACACAGTACACTACACACGTGTGTCCCTGGAGCACAAAAGCAGTGTTAAGTCGCTGGGGGATATTTGTAGCAATAGCCAACAATACATTGTATGGGTCACAATTATACATTTCTCTTTTATGCCAAAAATCATTAGGATATTAAGATCATGTTCCATGAAGATATTTTGTAAATGTCCTACCGTAAATATACCAAAACTTAATGTTTTGAAATGTAAACTTCATTTGGACAACTTTAAAGATGATTTTCTCAATATAGATTTTTTTGCACCCTCAGATTCCAGATTTTCAAATAGTTGTATCTCAGCCAAATATTGTCCTATCCTAACAAACCATACATCAATGGAACGCTTATTTATTCAGCTTTCAGATTCCATAAATTGACCCTTATGACTGGGTTTGTGCTCCACAGTCACATATGTACACAAACTTGCAACTAATCATTGCCCAGCACTACTTTTTACAATAAAAATGCTACAAAAAAGAACCACCTTCAATCCCAGCGGCCCTCGAGCGCCCGAGTCTCCGCCGACCGCCTCATGGGCTTTCATCGCAGCCTCCACTTCTTCGAACTCCACGATGGCGCACTCCTCCGTTCCCAGCTGCGAGTAACGCCCACTCAGTTTCTTCAGATCGCCCGGCAAGTCCTTCCCGGGTTTGAGAACGCGTACAGAGGCAATGGACCCATAGTTTCCGAAGGCCTTGAGCAGGAGCTCCATCAGCCGCTCCTGCTGGGTGGCCCCTGCCTCCCCGTTGGCCCCGAGCGCGACTCCCAGCTCCGGCCAGCGCTTGAGCTCACTCAGCAGCAGCATGCGACTCGGCAGTGACTCGCTGGCGAACACCGGCACCGTCGTCCTGCGCCGCACCTTACGGCCCTCATCGTTCAGCTCCAGCAGCTCGGAGTGACGCAAGGCGTACGCCGTGGTTCTCCAGTCCCGTGTCAAGTGCTTGACCTGAGGAAGAGACGGAGATGCATTTAACCTCCTTCAGGTATGACCATGATTCACACGGACCCTTTTCACATTTCCAGGGTTCTCAGAAGTCGACATAGTTGGGTAAACCGGAACATGCATTTGCTTACAGTCGTCTCAGCATTCTGTGGAGACCAGACGGTTGCTAAGAAATATATTGGGGAAACAAAATTATTCATTGAATTTACTAAATAAATTAATTTTGTAAGTGGTTGCAATACATTTTAGTTACATTTAAATAAACAAATTTAGTTGACTAACTTTCAACTTCATTTAAATGTAGCTCAAATAAATTGGATGCACGATGTTATCGGACTGATATCGGAATCGGCCGATAATGGCTTTAAATGTAAATATATCGGCATCGGCCCGATATGAAAAATTATGCCGACATGTCTTGCTTAAAGTATGTTTTGTACGTTTTGATTTAAAATGTCAGAAGCTATAGCTTACATGAATTAAAAAATAATAATAATAAATCACAAACATGCATGTAAATTAAATAATTTTATATACACTGATTTATTCATTAATGGGTAATGTTACTTTTTTTTCTTCTTTTTTTAAACCGAGCTCTAAAAGATTTTCAGAATTTTTACAACTCTTGTTTTAGACCATCTACAAATGTTAAACCTTAAAATAAAATGCGATTAATATATAGTTTATTTATAGTTATTTTCAAATCTTCAACGTACTGTCATTATAAAAGAACTTCATTATTGTTTAATTCTAACAAATAAGTTCTTGTTAAAAACTAGCCAAAATTTAAAACAATTATTTGCTTATAATTTCCACACAGGCGAGACTTGGTGTTGTTTCCGAAGAAAAGGAAATATATCGGCTTCGGCCAAAATGAGTTGAAAAATATCGGCAAAAATCCAATATCGTGCAACTCTACTAAGAAACATTACAACATATCATACTGTCGAATAAAATTATCTCCAAGGAAATAGGAGCAAATGATCACCTTTTCTGCGGCCAGTCGTTCAAAAGTTGAATCTGGATCAGAATGGAAAACCCATGTTTTGCGATCCAGGATCAGGAATCCCATCTTACTGTTGTGCCGGTTTTTCAAAGCAAAATTGGATTGGATCACCCTGATCCAGATACACACTTTCACATTTCCAAATCTGGATTACTAGTGCTCTACGGAGCCCCTAAAGGGACATGCTGATGGATGATGCCAATGTTTTGCATTCTAGTTTTGCATTTGCACAAATAACTACCATCTCTGATGATTGTGCCAATGTAGTTTACAATCAGTGATAAAAAAAAAAAACACTTGAAATTGATTGATATCGATAGCAGTTTGGGGATATATTACATGTTACAAACGTTGTATTTTTTGGACCGGTTTTAAAGTTACTACATTTTTGTTCCTGAAACCCACTCTTCTGCTGGGATCAGAATAATCCAGTTTTTGGATCAAAAGTATCACAATGTTTTGAACAACCAAACTGAGGATTTAATCCAGATTTCCAAGACTGGATTTTGTGATCTAATCCGAATTCAGAATCCTTTTCAGAAGGCTGGAGTCAAACTCTTGGCACTAATTAATCCGTCACTTGATAATATGGCTAATGCGAAGACAATATTTAGCCCAAACGGTGTTTGTTCAGTGTGTTAGACTGGTAAATCACACTTCTGCTGTTAATGCATTTACATAACCATCAGTGCCATTTTTCCCTTTCAGTTAATACTTCTGCATATTGTTGGGTGTATGCAGATTGCAATATTAATAATTGTTTTGTGCATTGCAGAGCATTTTTGAAGCCGCAGAGAACCAGCAAATGAAATGCAAAACAAAATAGCCAAAAGCAATCTGAAGAAATGAGCAATACCCCAGATAGCTGCGATTGTAGTGATTTATTTGTACAGTAAGGAAGCAGACGGTGCATTGCCTCAACACAGATTGAAGGCAGATACGAGGCATTTGTGCTCAGGACAGAAACCTCAAACACTCTTTTAACCGAGAGGACTCAACCGAAGAACAGAGAAACTAACAAAACTCATCCCATCTTATCCGCAAATCACTCAAATGAGAAGCACGTTTGACGGCAGAAACCAAACGAAACAGAAGTTAAAGCAAATAAAACTAAACAGATTTCCGACACCAGTTGTAAACCACATGAACTTACTACATTGGTTAGGATTAGCGTTTGTGTACTTGCATGCAATTATGCATAATTAATTATTATAATAGTAAGTGCATGTAACGTGTAACAAGGACACCTTAAAATAAAGTATTACCCCATAAACAGTATCATGGGTAATGGAAATATTGATATTAAAATTGGACATGTACCATGGTATCCTTTGAAGTACCTTGCAAATACCATGGTACATTCATACCATATAATATCAGTGTACCATGTTACAGTACCTTTTCATCAGTGGAAACTACAACAAATAATATCGTTTCTATTTGCCCCAATACACTGCAAAAAATGGGTTTCTTAGTGTTTTGGTCTTGTTTTCCAGTAACACTTTCTATGAAGCCTGTATTTATATATAAGGGTATTCTTAAGGCATTATAATCGTTGCAAAGCAAAGCAGATCTGATCTTATGGCTGTTTGAGAAAAATGTATATTATTTATAAGTGGTCTTTGTCTTTATAAAGCCTTTTGGATGTTTTCATGAAGACTTTGTATTTGTCATTTTACAGTAAAAACATTAAGACGTATTAAGTTAAACCGCGTAAACGCATTGCATTACACCAAATAATGTTATTTTTAGCATTGTCATGACCACTTAAAAAGCTGTAACCACAAATAAGTATTATAATATTATAATTATATATTATAATAATGTTCCTATGATTATTTATGAGATGACGCAACATGAGGTTTTGTATAATGCATTCATTCGTTATAATGCCTTAAGAATACCCTTATAATGAATTATAAATACAGGCTTCATAGAAAGCGTTACCCAAACATTCTTAAATCAAAATATATTTACTTGAAGCAAAGTGCCATAAGATTAAGTTTCTGAAACATCAAAATTAAGTGAGTTTTTGCTTAAAACAAGAAAAAATCTGCCAGAGGGGGTCAGATAATATTTTGCATTAGGTTTTTAATTTTATTTTTCTGACCCCTTTGGCTGATATACTTTATAAATTGATCATTTTTTTCCCGAAAACAAGACTTCACATCTCAAGTCATTTTACTTCAGGTAAATATGTCTTGCTTTACGAATGCTTAGATGTTTGTACTAGAAAACAAGTCAAAAATACAGCGCGAGGAAATCATTTTTGCAGTGTAATGAGAAAAACATAACATTTCTGTGGCTTTCCAAACGAGAGAAAAATTTTAGGAATTGATATTGAAAAAGATTGAGATCATTGGTCAAGAGATAAATGTCAAATGCTTTTAGTGTTGTATTAGAAACACTCACTGAAAGTGTTAACTAGTTTTCTGTAATGCAAGAAAACACCAAGTATAGTTTAGTAAATAATAATTTATGTTGTTAATAACCGCATCGCAGTCTGTGAAAAGGGTCCATTCATTAACACATGATTGCAGCCCGTTCAGTATTAATGTCTCAAAGGAAAAGTAATTCTGTTCCCTCGTCATTGCACATCAAAGTACAGCTTTAATTGAGACTGATAAAGCAGAGAAAAGGCAGTGAGAGACCAGCTGGGGCCAGATTTAACCGTCGCTGCAGAACGAGCATCAGAAGCAGCATGAAATCAAGCTGATGTAGAGCGGAGTACTGTAAATGATTTGACAAATGCACTTCCCCGTGCTTGTGATTTCTTACTGAAACGGGAAGTTAAAGTGGAACATTTTGAAATGCCTGTTCCTTTTTTAATAGCCAATAGTCTGTAAACCCATCATTTAGTAGCATTCATCAGAGGCTGAAATGAGTATCATTCTTATTCACTTTCTTAAAACAGCTTTAAATAAAGAGTACCGAGTCATGAAGCAAACCAACCCGCTCTCAGATGAACACGCACTGATTTAAAGCAAGAAGGAATTGAGAATAGAGAAAACTGTTTTACAAGGGAATTTATGAATCCCATGAAGTATGACAATCAGAAACAGCAGCACAATATAGAACTACTGATCTTTAGTCATTAAGCATGAAAACATTATACCATGTTTGTGAGATTTATAAGCTGAATGGAGATCAGTGTTATTACGTCATTCGCGGTGCCTCATGGGAGTGGGCAAGATTCTCATCTCCATGGTAACGGTGACTTCGCTGATTGGTGGAACTTTCATCAGGATTAATTTATGGGTAGTTCAGTTCCTCAGCGGGAATTTGGCTATTAAACAGTTTCATAAAAATGTTGAAGTTATACTAAATACAAAAGTTGAAATCATACTAACCCGTGCCAATTTCTCTACATAGACAATGAATGAAATTTTTACTTTCAGAACCAAAATATTCATCTTTTTTAGAACATTTCACATTTAGACATTTAGCAGACGCTTTTATCCAAAGCGACTTACAAATGAGGACAACGGAAGTAATATATATATATATGTATATGTATATGTATATGTGTGTGTTTGAGTGTATATACACACATACATACATATATATACACACATGTGTATATGTGTGTTTATATAGTTTGTATATTTTGATGTATATATTTTGTCATCAACCTTTTTTATTTTGTAGACAAATTTCAAATGTTTAAGTCTGGTAAAAGTATGTATCAGCTATGAGTAAAATAAAACAAAGTTAACGGACAGCGGTTCTGTGTTTTTTTTAGGTCATGAGGTCTTCAAGAGCCTGGAACATGAAGCATTTACCTTCTTGAAGGAGGTGAGCAGCTTGACGCTGACGAAGCCCAGCTTGTTGCGGCGGACGTGTTTGAGCAGAAAGGCATCGTGCTCCAGGTTCTCGTCAGACAGATAATATTCAATCTGTGCCACCAGTTTCTGGATGAGCTCTGGGTCCGGAGACTGCCAGCTCTCCTCCTCCAGCTCCCCGCCGCTGAGAGAAACACACACCAAACGCACGCATCAATCCACTGACGGAGAAACGCACACCAAACACATGCCAAACACACGCATCAATCCACTGACGGAGAACCGCACACCAAACGCGTGCCAAACACACGCATCAATCCACTGACGGAGAACCGCACACCAAACACATGCCAAACACACGCATCAATCCACTGACGGAGAACCGCACACCAAAC
>NW_015505380.1:698961-700190 GCF_001515645.1 Sinocyclocheilus grahami
TTTTTTTTTTTTATGATGAAGTCAAGTAGCTTCGAAAGAGATGAGTTTTCAGCTGTCGCTTGAAAATTGTCAGGGATTCAGCATTCCGGATAGGGTTGGGAAGATCGTTCCACCAGCCAGGAGTGGTGAATGAGAATGTTCTGGAAAGTGATTTTGAGCCTCTCTGTGATGGTACCACGAGGCGTCGCTCACTAGCGGATCTCAGACTTCTGGAGGGGATGTAAATTCGTAGTAGTGAGTGGAAGTAGGCGGGTGCTGAGCCTGTGGCTGTTCTATATGCAAGCATCAATGTCTTGAACTTGATTCGGGCCGCAACCGGTAGCCAGTGCAAGGAGATGAAGAGAGGTGTAACATGGGCTCTTTTGGGTTCGTTGAAGACCAGTCGTGCCGCTGCATTCTGAATCATTTGTAGAGGTTTGATTGTGCTTGATGGGAGTCCAGCCAGAAGAGCATTGCAGTAGTCCAGCCTAGAAATGACAAGGGCCTGGACGAGAGCATGCTCCGTTAGAAAGGGCCTGTTCTTTCTGATGTTGTGCAATGCAAACCTGCAAGATCGAGCGGTCTTTGCAATGTGGTCTTTGAAGTTCAGCTGGTTATCAAAAGTTACACCAAGATTTCTGACCGAAGTTGATGGGGTAATTGTAGAAGAACCTAGCTGGATGGAAAAATCATACTGTAGAGTTGGAGTGGCAGGGAAGACAAGAAGCTCAGTCTTTGCCAGGTTGAGCTGTAAGTGATATTCTTTCATCCATGCCGAGATGTCTGCCAGGCAGCCTGAGATCCGTGGAGCTAGCGTTGGATCATCTGGTTGAAATGAGAGATAGAGCTGTGTGTCATCAGCATAGCAATGGTAGGAGAAGCCATGTGCCTGTATGATGGGACCCAGTGATGTTGTGTATATGGAGAAGAGGAGGGGTCCAAGAACTGATCCCTGAGGAACCCCAGTGACAAGTTGATGTGCTTTGGATACCTCCACTCCCCAAGACACCCTGAAAGACCTACCAGGTGAGATAGGATTCAAACCAGCGAAGAGGAATCCCTGTGATGCCCAGTGAAGAGAGGGCAGACAGGAGGATCTGATGATTGACTGTCAAAAGCAGCAGAAAGATCCAGCAGAATAAGAATTGATGATTTGGAATCAGCTTTTGCAATCCGCAAGGCTTCCGTGACTGACAGTAACTCCTGAAACCTGAATGTTAGCATCCAGTTTGTTTTTCTGGGAAAGAAAC
>NW_015505380.1:702327-704573 GCF_001515645.1 Sinocyclocheilus grahami
TACCTCGCCGACTGCTGGAAAGAACCTTTAGAAAACAAATTAAACCGATGACTCACTGCCTTCTCTTCCAGCCCACAACCTTTAAACACGCATCCGCTCGGGACGCTCACGCAAACTCCAGGAGAGAGCAGCTCTCCAACAAAGGCAGGGAAGCCCTTGAAGCACAGAAAGCGGCCCATCACCATCCTCCCACTGCTGCGGAGCACAATAGCAGCATCAGCCAACTCATTAGTGCTCCACAACAATGCAGACGCAGCCGTGGGCCGCAGACGCACAACTGCTCGCATCACACTTAACTCTTGCAGAGGGAAAGTGCTCAACAGGTCATGAGAGAGAGATTTAATTGCACATCAACAGCACTGATGATAAACCAGAGGTCAGCGCTCGCTGCGGTCACTAGTGAGCAGACCAGGGGGTTTCACGGAAGAGCTAAGGGGATTCGTGGAAAAACGAAGAAAAACTGTACAATTAAAATTAAAAAAAATTTCAATAAACTAAGGGGCTACAAGGAAGAGCTAGGGGATCCATGGAAAAATTTAGAAAAAGTAAATATAATAAGAGATTACAATAAATAGATGACTATGAAAATAAAAACTTGATCAAATAGATACAAATTAAAATTAATACAAATTATGTCCAAATTAAAATAAGTATACAAAAAAATATATATTAAAATAAACTGGGGGCTGCAAGAAAGTGCTAGAAGATAAGTGGAAAATTTTAAATATTTAAAAAACCATTTAAAAATAATTTTAAATAAAATAAAGTATATAGTAAAAGAAAGATTAAAATAAATTGGGGGCTGCAAGAAGTGTGAAAAGTGTAAAATGTTTAAAAACTTACAAAAAAAACTTTGGGCTTACAAAATGCTCTTGAGGATATCCATGTATTTTCTTGTGTAAAGACCCAATTTATACTCGTTTATGTTCTAAACAGATGTGAATGTTATTTGGAAAATATTTCGTATCTATCGTTACACTATTAAGTTTAGTCACTATGGTACTGTATTGTTAAATCTATTTAAATCCAATTTGTGCGTGTTATTGCGTACTTTAATTTTAATAAATATACTTTTTTTTTTAAATTAAAGTACGCAATAACACGCACAAATTGGACTTAAATAGATTTAACAATACAGTACCATAGTGACTAAACTTAATAGTGTAACGATAGATACGAAATATTTTCCAAATAACATTCACATCTGTTTAGAACATAAACGAGTATAAACTGGGTCTTTACACAAGAAAATACATGGATATCCTCAAGAGCATTTTGTAAGCCCAAAGTTTTTTTTGTAAGTTTTTAAACATTTTACACTTTTCACACTTCTTGCAGCCCCCAATTTATTTTAATCTTTCTTTTACTATATACTTTATTTTATTTAAAATTATTTTTAAATGGTTTTTTAAATATTTAAAATTTTCCACTTATCTTCTAGCACTTTCTTGCAGCCCCCAGTTTATTTTAATATATATTTTTGTATACAAATATCTTCATGGAACATGATCTTTACTTAATATCCTAATGATTTTTGGCATAAAAGAAAAATGTATAATTGTGACCCATACGATGTATTGTTGGCTATTGCTACAAATATCCCCCAGCGACTTAACACTGCTTTTGTGCTGCAGGGTCACAGATGATGTTGGTGGACCATTGGAGTGGACAGATCTAGATGATTAATGGAGCTGGTGGAGCAACAGGTCTGGTCCCATTCCTACCTGAAGGGCTGCGAGAGAGAGAGAGAGATATATATATATATATATCTCTCTCACACACACACACTCTCACACACACACACTCTCACACACACACACTCTCACACACACACACACACACACACTCTCACACACTCTCACACACTCTCACACTCTCCCACACTCTCACACTCTCACACACTCTCACACACACACACACTCACACACACACTCTCACACACACACTCTCACACACACACTCTCACACACACACTCTCACACACACACACACTCTCTCTCTCTCTCTCACACACTCACTCTCTCTCTCTCTCTCTCTCTCTCTCACACACTCACTCACACACACTCACTCTCTCTCTCTCACACACTCACTCACACACACTCACTCTCTCTCTCTCTCTCTCTTTCTCACACACACACACCAGCCACGCTTCCAGGCTATAAATAGATGAGCTCACAATGCTTGACCCCATGAAAGTGCATGTTTGTAATTGTGATTCAGTGTGTGTGTGTGTGAGAGAGAGAGAG
>NW_015505380.1:704756-706567 GCF_001515645.1 Sinocyclocheilus grahami
GAGAGAGAGAGAGAGAGAGAGAGAGAGTGAGTGAGTGAGTGAGTGTGTATGACGGATGGAGAAACCAATGGCTCGATTCTAAGGAGATCGATTAGAATCTGAAGGATTGGAGTCCTCTACCTGGATTTATCGTGTCTGGCGAGCTCGTCTTCGCTGCCGCTGGCCGTCTGGAGCTCGATGGTGTTGGAGGAAGGCTCCTCGTCCTCCGCCGCTTGGATGGCCACGGTGATGGTCACCGGAGCGCTGATCTCCCGCGGCTCCTCGGTGCTCATGATCTCCGCCGTGAACGCCTCCTCTTCCGCGGCTGCGCTCGATGGAGAACCGGCGGCGACGCGGCGCGGCGAACACAAACTTCCCAGACGCGTGTGAAGATGACAGAGAGCCGAGAGGACGCGCTCCGCGAGCGTCAGGATCCTGCGCCACGGAGACGGCGACGGCGCGGCGCGATCAGAGCAGGAAGGCTCGTCTCGAGCAGCTACTTCCTCGTATGCAAGAGGCTTTGTGTGTTTGAATCGAGCTCTGGGATTGGGCCACGGCGCCTCCCCAACCCACCAGCACAACTGAAGCCAAGAGGGCGGCAGCAGGAACGCGACGCAGCGCAGGAACGCGTTCAGCACGACGGACATGTCTTCGCGTCTCTGTCTCATTACTTAGAGAGGCGGCGAGCGCCGCGCCGATACATTTATATCGGTAAACCGTGATTGCTTCACGTGAAGGTAATCAGGAGAAGACGTCTCTTCAATCAATCAAAGCTTGAGCCGCTGCAGTGTAACCGAGAGAACAGTCTTTACAGCAGATACTGCTCAGAAGCGTCCCATTATCGGCCTGTCACAACACAATATCATTCAAGTCATTTAAAAAAAGTTCCTGAATCCCAAATGATTTTGTTTTTAAAGTGAATTAAGGACGTGTAAAACTTAGTGATCTGTACGTACATATAGTAGGCTATATATCCCAAAAATAAAAAATAAAAATATATATATACATACACAAATATTTAGCCAATTTAATAATCTAAATATATATATATATAGGAGCGATATTTGGATATATATTTGGGAAGAAAAAGCTCTTAACAAGAATAATAATTATGATTATAGAATACATTAATGCAATATATATAAACTATTATATATACAAATATTTATCCAATTTAATTTTATATATATATTTGGATATACATTTGGGAAGAAAAAGATCTAATCAAGAATGATAATTGTTATTATATAAAATACATTAATGCATTTTATGTATATAAACTATTATATAATATGTGTGTGTGTGTGTGTGAGTATAGATATATGTAGATAGATATAAACAAATATTTATCCAATTTAATATATATTTAACAATAACAAAATAAGGATGATATATGATGATTATTATGATGATTATATTATTATTGTTGTATAAAATATATAAACATATTTTATATATAAAAAGTATTATATATACAAATATTTATCCAATTTAATAACCTAAATATAATATTATTATAAAGAATATTTTTGGAGTGATATATATATATATGGGAAGAAAATGTATAATTTTTTTTTTTACATTGGATAAATATATACATACATTACATACAACATATATACATGCGTACATTCATATACACACACACACACACACACACACACAAATATTGATATTGAAGCAGCAGATCTAGTATGTGTGGAGAGCAGCGCAGTGCACTGGAGTTGTTTTAAGGTGAGTGTGTGACGTCACGAGTGTGTGAGTCACTGATACCGCTGTGATTTATATGTGTGTGTGTGTCTGTGTCTGTGTGTGTGTGTGTCTGTGTCTGT
>NW_015505380.1:707836-708776 GCF_001515645.1 Sinocyclocheilus grahami
GTGTGTGTGTGTGTGTGTGTGTGAGAGAGAGAGAGTGTGTGTGCAGGGTTGAGCTCAGTCTGATGATGAACAGCACTGACACAAACACACTCCAGCTTCAGTTTAAGATGCTTCTCTTCATTATAATTTATGAGCTGTTATTTAGAAAGCAGTGAAGCTGTGCATTATAGAAAACTCAGTAACAAAGCCTGAATCAAGCTCCTCGTCCGCTCAGTGTTTGTCTGCATCGAGCAGCAGTAGTAAAGTAGAGCCGTCTTTCTGCAGTCCTGATCCGTCTGACCCGTGCTCTCCATCATCTGAATGTGTTTTAGGGGGATGGTGGGAAATGCAGCGTTTCTGAACCCTGAGGACCTTCCTCATGAATAAATGCATCACTACTGATAAAGCACACAATGCATACGCCATCATTCATGTGTCTGGATACAGTGGTAAAGTGCTATTCCCTTCTCTGTATTCCAGTAAAAAAACAATAATGAATCATAAAATGCTTGATAGTTGCTTGATGAGATGCATGTGAAACCATCGTCCATCAGGAGTTTACAATCTCTCAGAATCAGAGGAAATCCCACAGTAAGCGGAGTTTAACACTCGCTCATCAGATCTGCTGCTTATGAATCTACACGAGCCGTGCTTATAACATTTTTAATGTTGCTCAGACACACAGTCAATGTACTGCACTCGACATGAAGAAAATGACAGTTTAGGTCATTAAAAACTCATTTTATTCTAATTAAATCAGTGTAAATTCAAATCTGTACAGTGAACACTATTCAAACGTTTGCATACTGAAGTGTAATTTCTCATTGTGAATTATTGATTGACCTTTACAGAATGATTAACTCACGCCTGCAGATCCATATAAATAACCAACCAACAATAGCAAGATATTATTCAGAATAAACAAAAGATGATGTAATAATACTTTGGTATAAATTAAAAA
>NW_015505380.1:709847-710802 GCF_001515645.1 Sinocyclocheilus grahami
CACGTGGATGAGCTCACAGATCATCACCGCAGCGCAATCAGAAGATCGTGAGGTTCGCAACACCAATGTTGTGGGTTCGATTCCCAGGCGATGCATGAACTGATCGGATGTGCAGCTCAATGCAGTAAAAGTCACTTTAGATAAAAGCATCTGCCAAATGCATGAATGTAAACTCAACAGGACTAGTTACACAATATTCACAGGTTCAGGATGAATTTCAGACGAGTCCATCTGATGAAGACACACAATCAGAAGAACTGACACTGAAACGTGGCATCCTAATAAAAAGTGCTGAGTGCTTCACACTCGTTCAGTGACATTGGCCTTCATTAACTTCACTGTTTTTACTCAAATAAATGCAGCCTGTGTGAGCAGAAGAGACTCTTTCTGAAACACATTATTGACTCCAAGCAGTAGTGCACTTATAGAGCAGCAATATTATTCTATATAGTCAAATAAATCAGTAAAAGCAAATAAACAGACAGCGCTGTTGGGCTGATATCTGAAGAGCTTCTGCAGTGTCACACAATCACATCATAGCCTCGTCCTCCTCCGTCTGCCGCCGCCTCTGATCTGGATTCAGCTGAGTGTGAGAGATGAATATTCATACACACATACCTGCTGAAACTCACCACACACACAAAACATCAGTTACTCACCGGTGACTCTTCACTTCATGAACAACTGTGTGTGATTCACTGATTCAGAATCACAGCTTCACGTGTCAACCTCACTTAAGCAATCTTGTGAGTTTAGAACGGGACTATCTGTTTACCTGAACAATGACAGACACAATTACACACAAATATACATAATACATTAAATAACTGCTGAAAATGAAACTTCATTGTGTGCAGACATGTGTTCATGTGTTTGTGTCACTGACTTGATGATCGACAAGAAATAAAACAGCGAGTGTGTGTGTGTGAGAGTGAGTGAGTGAGTGTGTGTGTGT
>NW_015505380.1:712332-712809 GCF_001515645.1 Sinocyclocheilus grahami
GCCCAGGGAAATGTGCTGCTTATGGGTGACTTGAATTCTAGAACCAGTGACAAATTAGATTTCATAGAATCACGAGGCACCAGATTCATTACCGGCAATAACAGATTTTTCCCTTCTCACCCCCCCAGACAGAACTGTGATCAGGCCGTGAACTCTCACGGAAGGCAGCTGCTGCAGCTCTGTCAGAACCTGGCTCTGTACATCGTCAACGGAAGACTGCGAGGAGACTCACTCGGTCGCTTCACCTACAGCTCAGCTCTTGGTAGCAGCACTGTAGATTATACAATCACAGATCTAGATCTTTCCTCTTTGAGAGCATTCACAGTCAAACCCTTGAAACCTTTCTCAGACCACAGCCAAATCACCCTCTATATAAAGCAGTCGGAAACATTACCCAAACCAATTAGGACACCAAATCAAATGCACAAAATTTTGTCATTCAAATGGACAGAAAACAGTACTACTAATTACATCAAC
>NW_015505380.1:713791-714880 GCF_001515645.1 Sinocyclocheilus grahami
ATTCTATGATTTGATCAAATCCATATACACAATCAGCCAATGTGCAGTTAAAATTGGAAACAAAAGAACTGAATTTTTTCTCCAGAGGCGTGGAGTGAGACAGGGCTGCAGTTTAAGCCCCACCCTCTTCAACATCTACATCAACCAATTAGCCAATGCTTTAGAACACGCTCCCATCCAAGGTCTCACTCTCCATGACACGGAGATAAAGTGTCTTCTTTACGCAGACGACCTGCTTCTCCTGTCGCCCACTAAAGAAGGGATTCAGGACAGCCTGAATCTGCTGGAGGATTACTGTCAGACTCAGAACACCCTAGCAACTGCATAGAAATGTACAAACAAATATGAGAACATATGATTTTTAAAATGTGTTTAACACACTAAGCAGTATTTTGAAAATGAAATTAGTTTTTTATAAAAATGTTATTATAAACACTGTTTACTAATTTTAAGTTCTATTTATTTATTTTGTTTGAGTTTGTGTGTCGGCTTTCCTTTATTTAAGACTATATTTAACTATATATAATTTACTATATATAATTTATTTAAGACTAAACAGTATTTCTTAACATTTGGTTTTCACAAAAATGTAAACATTGTTAACAGTATTTTAAATAATAATAAATAAAAACAAATCACAATAATAAAATAGTATTTCAAATAAATAAAAATAATTATTCAATTTTTTTAAATGTGTAGCTGTGTGTTTGTGTGTGGGTCAGTATATGGATGAACAGTCACACCAGCAGCTGGCAGGAGAGACTCAAGCAGAGTAATCAGACGTTTGTAAGGCAGCTGATTAAGACGAGCTGATCTGTGATCTGTCCTGCAGGCGCGGGTTGACGAATGTCGAGAATCTGCGTCTCCTCAACATGCAGCACAACCTCTCTGTGTGTGTGTGTGTGTGTGTGTGTGTGTGAGAGAGAGAGTGTGAGTGAGTGTGTGTGTGTGTGTGTGAGAGAGAGAGAGTGTGTGTGTGTGTGTGTGTGTGTGAGAGAGAGAGAGAGAGAGTGTGTGTGTGTGAGTCTGTGTTGTGTGTGTGTGAGAGAGAGATTGTGTCACACACACACTCTCTCTCTCTCACACTCA
>NW_015505380.1:715145-722629 GCF_001515645.1 Sinocyclocheilus grahami
CCCTCACACACACACACTCTCTCACACACACACACACACACACACACACTCTCTCTCTCTCACACACACACACACACAAACACTCTCTCGTCTTGTTGTAGATGTGTAATCTCACTGGAATGCTCACACCCTGCTCTTAAAACCAACACAACTCCAGTTAAACTGTCAGCGATTATCTGAACTAAAGCTTGTATGTTTAATTTAGTAAGTTGCATTCTGATGTTTGGAAACGTCTAGATCAGGGGTGTCCAAACTCGGTCCTGGAGGGCCGGTGTCCTGAAGAGTTTAGCTCAACCTCAATCAAACACACCTGAAGCAGCTACTCAAGCTCTTACTAGGCATACTAGAAACTTAAGCCTTTAATGGCAGGAGGTGTGTTGAGGCAAGTTAGAGCTAAACTCTGCAGGACACCGGCCCTCCAGGACCCAGTTTGGGCACCCTTGGTCTAGATCATATTCCCAAAAGAAAATCATCAAGCCCAATTTGAGGAGCATTAAATCATTTTTGCATTCCGAATTTTTTAACAACAATTATGCAGAAAATTTCAATAACACTGTAAGACTTTATGATAATGCATTATAAAGGTCTTCATAACGTACATTATAATGCATGCTATCTTTTCATAAATAATTGTAACTAAAATTATAATGCAATATAATACTTGCAGATTCTTTGATAGTTTGTCATGATTTAATGCATTGTACTTTCTAAAGGTGAAACAAACTATAGATAGGTATTATACATTTGGTTACAATTATTCATGAGGACATGTGATGCATTATAAGGTAAATTAGAAGGCATAATTAAAAATACTTTTATAATGCATTGTATATAAATGCTTCAAGCTATATACAATGCCATTTTCAGCATAATTGTTGTGTAAAGAATGACAATGCATAAAAGATTTAATGCTCCTCATATGGGGCTTTTTTCTTTTGGGAATATGATCTAGATGTTTTCAAGCATCAGGATGCATTAGGCTTCATTTCTCATGTTGTTGTTGGGGTGAGAGCTGAGCCATCACGTTCTCCTGAAGACACCTGGTCTCTCTCTGTGTGGAGCTTTCTCATGCTGAATGCCGCAGGATCTCATTACTCTCTGTCAGTGTTTCTCTGTGAGTCTGCGAGGGATTCATCCTAACAGATCTCTCCTCTCAGAGCCACTTCTGTGCTGCGTCTCGAGGGAGTCGCACACAAACCCAGTGACTTTAATGACTTTCCTCCTGTTCACACGACTCCCTTCAGTCATTCGGAGTGTGTTTTCTGTTCACACTGCTGCATTCAATGCATTGTTCTTTAATGCAATGTCCTAGAATCCAGAGGATCAGTGTGGATGGCCTCACTAAACTTGACGTTCTGGACTTACAATCAGGTACAGATTCTCAAGCAATATCACATATGATTGAGAGCCGTCTAAATAACTATTGGTTACAGTCAGTGTGAAATAACATGCTTTTTTTTTTTAATGAATGTTGCAGATCATCTTATGAACAATTCGTTCATGC
The DNA here is from genome assembly GCF_001515645.1 of Sinocyclocheilus grahami. Lineage (NCBI taxonomy): Eukaryota > Metazoa > Chordata > Actinopteri > Cypriniformes > Cyprinidae > Sinocyclocheilus > Sinocyclocheilus grahami. The sequence continues at coordinate 716,650 of NW_015505380.1, forward strand.
ATGTTCTTTTTAAACATTTTTGGCCTTGTATCGTTTAATCAAAACATAACTGGATCTTCTCTCTGGTGTCAACCATTTAGTGTCTTTAAGCCCCGCCCCTGCATCTGCATACACATTTTAAGAGCCATGCCCACATCTCAGCATCCAATCAACAACCAGTGCACAGAACCAAGTCCCGCCCTAGATTTTTCTTTCCGATATTCCAATCTTCTTCTTCTTCTTACACTCGAATGCATGTCACAATATGAAAGAAAATATCTGTCACTACTTGCGTTTCATCATGACTTTAACATGACTTAAGTTTTAAACCCATTAAATGTCAAAGCCGTGCAAATAATTCAGTTCATGTAATATGTACATGAAAAACATATAAATTATTTTGACCAACAGCATTTTTAAGGTTAATCTGATCACATCATGTATTTTGCACTGTATTCATGTAAAGCAGCAGTGTTTGTGATATTTTTGTTGTGATTGTGGAGGCGGATGCTGATTGGTTGATTGGTGGTTTGATCATGCTGTGCATAAGTAGCTCCGCCTCCTCACTGCTGTGAATAATCCATCACAAACCCTCATCTTGAGAGCAGATATAGGGTGTTTTTGAGGCCGATCGTTCATTTCCAGCATCAGTCTGTCATTTATTTCCTATTTTAATCATGTTAAGTGCTGGTTTGGGTGCTTTCTGTCAGCTGTTGGACTTGTATGCGGGGTTTATCGACTCGTTGCCTTTGAAGAACAACAATTTGTGGCTCTAAGTTTCTTTTTTAAACTATCTACATCTAATCTGTCAGGTCTCTGCATCTGTTTCATTTCACTGTAAGCTTTAAACAGGCCTGATTCCTTCACTGCATGGTGGTCTGGATGTCGTGATGACAGAGCAGAAGAGCTGTAGATCTGTTAAAGAGCGTCTGCGCTCTGAGTGTTTCTGCTCTGTCTGTGGGCAGAGAATTACAGCGTCAGCGTTCATTAAAAACACATTATTCCCCTCTGAATTAAGCTCTCAAAACCAAATCGCTCCAATTATAATTAAGCAAACCGCACTGGAAGCTGTTTGTGTTTGTGACGCTGATTCAGCCGTCAATCAGAAATACACTCATTTCATTTATTCAGGTCAGCTGTATGAATCAAGTATTGTGAGTTTGATTTGTTTTGTATAAATATCTCTGACTGTTTCATTAAAGCCAGCTTGTAATATGATAAATTCATACACACCTGTAGCAACTCTTCTGTTCAACTGTTTGGGCTCAGTAAGATTTTATAAAGAAGTGTCTTCTGCTCACCGAGGCTGCATTTATTTAATCAAAAATACAGTAAAAATGTGAAATATTATTGCAATTTAAAACAGCTGTTTTCTATGTGAATATGTGTTAAACTGTAATGTATTTCTGTGATGCGCAGCTGTATTTTCAGCATCATTCCTCCAGTCTTCAGTGTCACATGATCTTCAGAAATCAGTATAATATGCTGATCTGCTGCTCGAGAAACATTTCTGATTATTATCAATGTTCAAAACAGTCGTGAGCCACGATATTTTTGTGGAAACTGTGATGCATTTTATTTTTCAGGATTCACAGATGAACAAAGTTCAACAGAACAGCATTTATCTGAAATAGAAATCTTGTGCAACATTATAAATGCCTTCACTGTCACTTCTGATCAATTTAACGAGTCCTTGATGAATTAAAGTATTAATTTCTTAATTTTCTTTTGAATGGCAGTATGCAGTGTTGGGTAAGTTACTCTAAAATAAAGTAATTAATTACATCTTCAAAAGTGTAATTAGATTACAGTACAAATTACTCTCTCCAACACGTATTTAATTACTAATTACTTTCTAAATATATCAACCTCGACAAGTTAATGATACAAGGATAGACATGAAACGGTTCTTTTAAATAAATAACCGATAACTACATACATTATTCTGGTCACACTTTAGATTAGGGTCCGATTCTCACTCTTAACTATGACTTAGTAAAGTAGTTGTTAAGTTTAAGAATTGGAGGTTCTTTTAAATAAATAACCGATAACTACATACATTATTCTGGTCACACTTTAGATTAGGGTGACCAGAATAATGTATGTAGTTATCGGTTATTTATTTCCGTTATTCTGCAAGACCTTTCTGTTCTAAATCCTTAATCCTACCCAATTCTTAAACTTAACAACTACTTTACTAAGTCATAGTTAAGAGTGAGAATTGGGTAGGATTAAGGATTTAGAACGGAAAGGTCTTGCAGAATAACACATTAATATAGTTTGTGTTCGCAGGCCGCAGTTCAGAGTCTGTCCATGTCTGACCTGGCGGAGCTAGACGGCGAGACGCTGCGTGTGTTCGGCCCCGGGGCCCTGGAGACGCTGGAGCGCTGCTGGGGCGTTCAGACGGCCGCGAGCGTCACCGCCGTCGCCTTCAGATACATGCACTTCGACTCCATCATCCCTATGTTCCTGTGCATCCACCTCAAGTTCCCAAACCTCACGGTGAGCATCACAGCGTCTCACACCGCGGCCAGGACATGCATTTTGTAACATTTCCTGCTCTAGGGTAAAGTCCAAGTCAGGGAACGTACAAAGGCATAACTTTACATTTGTGAAATGTGAGCCTGCAGCACAGAAGCAGTTTAGTAAAGTAGTTGTTAAGTTTAAGAATTGGGTAGGATTAAGGATTTAGAACGGAAAGGTCTTGCAGAATAACACATTAATATAGTTTGTGTTCGCAGGCCGCAGTTCAGAGTCTGTCCATGTCTGACCTGGCGGAGCTAGACGGCGAGACGCTGCGTGTGTTCGGCCCCGGGGCCCTGGAGACGCTGGAGCGCTGCTGGGGCGTTCAGACGGCCGCGAGCGTCACCGCCGTCGCCTTCAGATACATGCACTTCGACTCCATCATCCCTATGTTCCTGTGCATCCACCTCAAGTTCCCAAACCTCACGGTGAGCAGCACAGCGTCTCACACCGCGGCCAGGACATGCATTTTGTAACATTTCCTGCTCTAGGGTAAAGTCCAAGTCAGGGAACGTACAAAGGCATAACTTTACATTTGTGAAATGTGTCCCTGCAGCACAAAAGCAGTGTTAAGTCGCTGGGGGATATTTGTAGCAATAGCCAACAATACATTGTATGGGTCACAATTATACATTTCTCTTTTATGCCAAAAATCATTAGGATATTAAGTAAAGATCATGTTCCATGAAGATATTTAGTAAATGTCCTACTGTAAATATATCAAAACTTAATGTTTGATTAGTAATATGCATTGCTAAGAACTTAATTTGGACAACTTTAAAGATGATTTTCTCAATATTTTGATTTTTTTTGCACCCTCAGATTCCAGATTTTCTAATAGTTGTATAGTTCAAATACTTTCAGATGATGTATACATCTCAATTTCGAAAAATTGACCCTTATGAGGCAAAACAGTCGGAGATGTTCATGCATTTTTTTCTATTTTACGCATTAGTAGTAAATCAAGACTTCGCCAGTTCTCTTGTAAAATAACATTTAAAAAAACCAACGTGGAATAAACTGTGTACAGAAAGCGATTAAAGAACTCTCAACATTAGGCTACTAAAAAGGTCAGTTTAATCTCACAAAAACTCCCGTTAATAAAAAATTGCACAATTAATCTCTTACACTGCAGCTTTGTTTATGATGAATTCAGTGCTTTTGCTATTAAGAAAAAAGTTATAGTTCTTAAGATGAATTCTGAGTTTGTAAGAATGGCCAAGTCCAATTCATAAAAGAAAAGAAAGCAAGATAAACGTAAATCATAAAAGATAAACGTCTTAACCTTTTAACAAACATTGTCAGATGTTAAACTACTCTGCGACTGTTTATGATGATTACATTTTTTTTGTTAAAATATCTTGTGTTTTTGTGAATACGAAATAGCTTTTTCTTAAATTACAATAATAATGCAAAGAAAAGTTAAAGTTTCTTAGATTAATTCTAAGTTCACGAGAGTGCGATTATTGTGTTTCTTAAGAACATCTTGAATATCCTAAAGGGGTCATCGGATGCAAAATTCACTTTTGCTGTTGTTTGGACATAAATGTGTGTTGGCAGTGTGTGTACACATCCACCCTATAATGATACAAATCCACCCAGTGGTTTTTAAAAAACCCCTTTCTCAAATCCGGCTGCTCTGAGATTCCTGTCAGAATGACGTAGTTCTGCACAGGCCCCTCCCACAATAGTTGATTGACAGGTCCGTCTTACCTTAAGCCCCGCCCTGAGTGAGCTGTCATCAGTCCGCCATTGTGTCGACTCCGGTGCGGTGGAAGACAAGAACGTCTCTGATTAAGCGATTGAGGTGTTTTGCTGTTGGATGTAATAATGAACACAGCAGTCGTCATTTACTCCCGACATCTGAGCCGCTGCAGACGCAGAGGATTAACGTTTCTTTCGTTTTGAAGGGAATGCGCTGATCCCCGATCTGCATAAATGCGTCTATGTTCACCCGAATCATTCGTGATCCAGCTTCACCTACAGAAGAAGTGAGTATAACGGTTTATTATGAATCTTTGCAAATCGCCTTTCCTAATAATGTGCTAGTTAGCCAGTTTCGCGGCTGAAGTTTACAGTCTGCGCGTCACCCCACAGACGAGAGGGGCGGGGCCAGCAGAGCTCATTAGCATTTAAAGCGACACCGACTAGAATGGCGTGCTAAAACAGAGCTGGTTTTGTCAGGGTAAAAAGGGTGTTGTTGTACACTACCATTGAGAAATTTGAACCGAAGTATGTTATAGACTTTCATTAAGACCCTAAAGAATCTTATCTAGGCATCCGATGACCCCTTTAAGAATAAAATAACTGATGTCTGATGGTTTCCTCCTCTCATATTTAAAACTTTACAATAGTAACCCACACACATATCTGCCTATATTCACACTTTTTTGTAACGCTCTAATGAACTCAAACTCGATTGCTCACACATCGTTGAAGACTTGGGAGTTTTAAAATGTAAAATGTAAAAGATTTTTAAGAATATGAATTCTTAAAGTTTTGTCTTAAGAACATTCCTAAAAAAGATTAAAAAAATATATATATTCATAATATAAAAATAGCAGTATACATAAAGTAATTAATAATAAAGTAAACTAATTTTACAATTAATAATTTGTGTTGATCTGACAAACTGAGACCCAGACCGAATTTACATCATGCTAGTAACATGCTAATCATGCTAGTAACATGCTAATCATGTTAGAAACATGCTAGTAACTTGTTAATCATGTTAACAAAATGTTAACACCATGCTAGTAACTTGTTAATCATACTAGCAACATGCTAATCATGCTAGAAAAATGCGAATCATGTTAGCAACATGCTAATCATGCTTAAAACATGTTAGCAACATGCTAGTCATTCTAGAAACAGCCTAGCAACCACCCTAGGTACCTAAAAAAAAGTTTTATACCTATCCGTTTTTCTGATGGACTGTATTGCCTTGAAAACAATCAAACTTTAATCTTTAAAACTATTTTAACTTTCAAACTAATTCAAACTGAAAACTTTCAGACTGCAAGCTTTTAAAACTAAAAGCTAGGCTTTTTCAAGCCAACTTAAAGTTTGTCTACAAACGTTACCATCTAGTTAATAATAAAGTATAATAAACTAATTTTACACTTAATCGTTTGTGTTGATCTGACAAACTGAGACCAAGACAAAATTTACAACAGCCAGCTTTTTATTTTTTAAAATTGAGTCCGAGACGAACGTCCCACAAATTAAAATGTTTACAAAACAAAGAAACCGGAAAAGAAAGCGTGGTCACTAACGCACGGAGCTGAAGCGGCTGGTGAGATTGCTGATATGACAGTCATGATGTTTTTAAAACAAAACAAAAGCTGGGCTCTGTGACGTGACGTGTGTGTGTGTGTGTGTGTGTGTGTGTGAGTGTGTGAGTGAGTGAGTGAGTGAGTGAGTGTGTGTGTGTGAGAGAGTGTGTGTGTGAGTGTGTGTGTGTGTGTGAGTGAGTGTG
>NW_015505380.1:729911-750823 GCF_001515645.1 Sinocyclocheilus grahami
CTCTCACACACACACACACACACACACACACACACACACACACACACACACACACACTCTCTCTCTCTCTCTTTTTCTCTCACACACACACACCTACCTCCAAACGAGTCTCCGAACGGGCGGTTCATCTCCATGTCCCTTCTGCCGAAGTCTCTGTCCATTCCTCCCATTCCAGAGCGATACACATCTGCACAAACATCAGTGAACACTGAACTGATCTGAATTATAGACTGATACTGAAATATAGTATTCTGTTATATTTATGTCTATGAAGCTGCTTTGAAACAATCTGTATTGTATAAAGCACTATATGGTAATTCTGTGTCGACTCAACCAGAGGTGCCTGGCTAAAAACTGTGGTTTGATATTCGGCTTTTGACCATTGAAGAGTTGCCCATGGAGCAACACTGAGATCCCCATATCTCTGGGACTAAACCATATAAGGCCTTACAAATGAACATATGAAAGTAAACTTTAGTTGACAACCAGAATCTACAATTATATCAAGATACCTTTAATACTTCATGAGAAAGAGTATTTTGTCACTCTATGCAATTGTTTTGATTGAGGGAAACAAGATATATTTTTAGTTTCAGCCTTATTTGTTCTTCAAACATTTCTCTTCAAAAGAAAAAGCTTTCTGCTAAATGCAAAGTGACCCACATTTGGTTCACTGAAAATGAGCACAATTTACTCCTGGAGCCATATTGAAATGGCCATATCTCTGGAAATGTGCGATATAGAGCCTTAAAAAAGATGATACCAGAAGAAAAGCATGTTAAGAACTAACATATACGGCAGGTAAGATTGCTGAAGTCAGCAGATTTTACTAACAGAGCTGCCAATAACACAACGATGCTGCCATCTTTCTGAAGTCATTTTTACCCTCTTGTAACTTGTTTCCAAATCTCAGGTAAAATTGTCATATCAAACCCTCCTCTACAAAATACTGGATTACTCCGTAAATATACACCCATGACATTTCATATTTTGGCTTTCATCACTCTTTAGGTTTGTCTTTCTTTAGAAAAAACTGAGCCAGGGAGGTTTCTGAAATGCGGTTGGTTTGAGACAGAACGACCCAACAGAAATACATCTGATTAGATTAATGTCTGTTAGACAGACAGACTGAAAGAAGGATTGATGTCTACCTCCCATTCGGCCCATGTCGCTGCCACCGAATCCTCCCATTCCACCCATGCAGTCCATTCCGGAGAAGCCTCCGCCTATCCCTACACACACACACACACACACACACACAGATGAGCGTCCTCACATGATCTCTGATGGATCTGCTCCAGATGAACGTGACTCTCACCACTCATGCGGTTCATGTTGCTGCATCCCGGCCCGTCCATCCCTGAGAAACAACCAAACCCGCGTTAACTCATCAATCCCAGCAAGAGTTCGATACACTCAAGATTCACAGCCTCTCTCTCTCTCTCTCTCTCTCTCTCACACACACACTCTCTCTCTCTCTCTCTCTCTCTCACACACACACACACACTCTCTCTCACACACACACCACACACACACACCTACCCCCACACGAGTCTCCGAACGGGCGGTTCATCTCCATGTCCCTTCTGCCGAAGTCTCTGTCCATTCCTCCCATTCCAGAGCGATACACATCTGCACAAACATCAGTGAACACTGAACTGATCTGAATTATAGACTGATACTGAAATATAGTATTCTGTTATATTTATGTCTATGAAGCTGCTTTGAAACAATCTGTATTGTATAAAGCACTATATGGTAATTCTGTGTCGACTCAACCAGAGGTGCCTGGCTAAAAACTGTGGTTTGATATTCGGCTTTTGACCATTGAAGAGTTGCCCATGGAGCAACACTGAGATCCCCATATCTCTGGGACTAAACCATATAAGGCCTTACAAATGAACATATGAAATTAAACTTTAGTTGACAACCAGAATCTACAATTATATCAAGATACCTTTAATACTTCATGAGAAAGAGTATTTTGTCACTCTATGCAATTGTTTTGATTGAGGGAAACAAGATATATTTTTAGTTTCAGCCTTATTTGTTCTTCAAACATTTCTCTTCAAAAGAAAAAGCTTTCTGCTAAATGCAAAGTGACCCACATTTGGTTGTAAACTTTAGTTGACAACCAGAATCTACAATTATATCAAGATACCTTTAATACTTCATGAGAAAGAGTATTTTGTCACTCTATGCAATTGTTTTGATTGAGGGAAACAAGATATATTTTTAGTTTCAGCCTTATTTGTTCTTCAAACATTTCTCTTCAAAAGAAAAAGCTTTCTGCTAAATGCAAAGTGACCCACATTTGGTTCACTGAAAATGAGCACAATTTACTCCTGGAGCCATATTGAAATGGCCATATCTCTGGAAATGTGCGATATAGAGCCTTAAAAAAGATGATACCAGAAGAAAAGCATGTTAAGAACTAACATATACGGCAGGTAAGATTGCTGAAGTCAGCAGATTTTACTAACAGAGCTGCCAATAACACAACGATGCTGCCATCTTTCTGAAGTCATTTTTACCCTCTTGTAACTTGTTTCCAAATCTCAGGTAAAATTGTCATATCAAACCCTCCTCTACAAAATACTGGATTACTCCGTAAATATACACCCATGACATTTCATATTTTGGCTTTCATCACTCTTTAGGTTTGTCTTTCTTTAGAAAAAACTGAGCCAGGGAGGTTTCTGAAATGCGGTTGGTTTGAGACAGAACGACCCAACAGAAATACATCTGATTAGATTAATGTCTGTTAGACAGACAGACTGAAAGAAGGATTGATGTCTACCTCCCATTCGGCCCATGTCTCTGCCACCGAATCCTCCCATTCCACCCATGCAGTCCATTCCGGAGAAGCCTCCGCCTATCCCTACACACACACACACACACACACACACAGATGAGCGTCCTCACATGATCTCTGATGGATCTGCTCCAGATGAACGTGACTCTCACCACTCATGCGGTTCATGTTGCTGCATCCCGGCCCGTCCATCCCTGAGAAACAACCAAACCCGCGTTAACTCATCAATCCCAGCAAGAGTTCGATACACTCAAGATTCACAGCAATCTTACTGGTGATAAATGCACATGAGCACACATCATGGTGTTAAGCTCTTTTTATTTGATCATTAAAAATCACATTACGTTTCGTGATCTTCATCAGCATTCAGAGACTTTCTAATAGCATCAAATGTAAACATCTGATTAAAGCTCAAGTGGCAAAAACGCTGCATCAGTCAATTTGATTCATTCGAGTTGATGAATCGAGCAGACTACCACCATTTACTGAATCAATTTGAAATGCCTATTTAAATCTATCAATTAAAAACACTTGTTATAAAGCGGAGAGTTCCGGTGCTGGATTCTGATTGGCTGAGCCGCGATCGAAGCTGTTGTAAATGACGCTACAAAGTAACACACACCTTTGTTTACGTTTGTGTGTTGCTCGGCAACCACTTTGTTGCAACCACAATTGTTTCTGAGGAGCTACATTTGCTGCGTCCCAGTTCGCCTACTTATACTATGACCTCAAAGTATGTACTCTTTTTGTGAAGAAAAAGTACATACTTTTGAGTATGTAGAAGAATAGTAGGCAAACTTTGGGACATACTATTTCGTCATATCTGCTGCTTCTTCAACGGACGTTCTGTTGCTTAGTTACGTGCATTCAGTCACTGTTTAAACTGCCCTGTCAATCATCTCATCACAGTTAACATCATCCACATTTCGTTTAATTTGATTTCCTACAACACTGAGATCCCCATATCTCTGGGACTAAACCATATAAGGCCTTACAAATGAACATATGAAATTAAACTTTAGTTGACAACCAGAATCTACAATTATATCAAGATACCTTTAATACTTCATGAGAAAGAGTATTTTGTCACTCTATGCAATTGTTTTGATTGAGGGAAACAAGATATATTTTTAGTTTCAGCCTTATTTGTTCTTCAAACATTTCTCTTCAAAAGAAAAAGCTTTCTGCTAAATGCAAAGTGACCCACATTTGGTTCACTGAAAATGAGCACAATTTACTCCTGGAGCCATATTGAAATGGCCATATCTCTGGAAATGTGCGATATAGAGCCTTAAAAAAGATGATACCAGAAGAAAAGCATGTTAAGAACTAACATATACGGCAGGTAAGATTGCTGAAGTCAGCAGATTTTACTAACAGAGCTGCCAATAACACAACGATGCTGCCATCTTTCTGAAGTCATTTTTACCCTCTTGTAACTTGTTTCCAAATCTCAGGTAAAATTGTCATATCAAACCCTCCTCTACAAAATACTGGATTACTCCGTAAATATACACCCATGACATTTCATATTTTGGCTTTCATCACTCTTTAGGTTTGTCTTTCTTTAGAAAAAACTGAGCCAGGGAGGTTTCTGAAATGCGGTTGGTTTGAGACAGAACGACCCAACAGAAATACATCTGATTAGATTAATGTCTGTTAGACAGACAGACTGAAAGAAGGATTGATGTCTACCTCCCATTCGGCCCATGTCTCTGCCACCGAATCCTCCCATTCCACCCATGCAGTCCATTCCGGAGAAGCCTCCGCCTATCCCTACACACACACACACACACACACACACAGATGAGCGTCCTCACATGATCTCTGATGGATCTGCTCCAGATGAACGTGACTCTCACCACTCATGCGGTTCATGTTGCTGCATCCCGGCCCGTCCATCCCTGAGAAACAACCAAACCCGCGTTAACTCATCAATCCCAGCAAGAGTTCGATACACTCAAGATTCACAGCAATCTTACTGGTGATAAATGCACATGAGCACACATCATGGTGTTAAGCTCTTTTTATTTGATCATTAAAAATCACATTACGTTTCGTGATCTTCATCAGCATTCAGAGACTTTCTAATAGCATCAAATGCAAACATCTGATTAAAGCTCAAGTGGCAAAAACGCTGCATCAGTCAATTTGATTCATTCGAGTTGATGAATCGAGCAGACTACCACCATTTACTGAATCAATTTGAAATGCCTATTTAAATCTATCAATTAAAAACACTTGTTATAAAGCGGAGAGTTCCGGTGCTTGATTCTGATTGGCTGAGCCGCAATCGAAGCTGTTGTAAATGACGCTACAAAGTAACACACACCTTTGTTTACGTTTGTGTGTTGCTCGGCAACCACTTTGTTGCAACCACAATTGTTTCTGAGGAGCTACATTTGCTGCGTCCCAGTTCGCCTACTTATACTATGACCTCAAAGTATGTACTCTTTTTGTGAAGAAAAAGTACATACTTTTGAGTATGTAGAAGAATAGTAGGCAAACTTTGGGACATACTATTTCGTCATATCTGCTGCTTCTTCAACGGACGTTCTGTTGCTTAGTTACGTGCATTCAGTCACTGTTTAAACTGCCCTGTCAATCATCTCATCACAGTTAACATCATCCACATTTCGTTTAATTTGATTTCCTACCATATTGGAGAGAAATGAAGAGGCACGTTGATCTGCTAGTCGCGGGTCTATCATGCCGAGAGCTCTGCTTATGTGTTTGCATGATGCATTTAAAAGTTAATGACCAAACGTATCATTATAAAAGTTCAGTGTTTCTGCAGATGAAATATAACGTGGATAACATTAGGCTAAATTTATATTTTTCCATCAGGTTAGCAAATTGATTATTTATCACTCAAATCCGTTTATCTACCTGTACGTTGGTCGCGTATATCCGCCATGTTTGTAGTTTTTTAACACTTTTAATGCATGTTTGCAGTTCTAATGCATCACTACAAAACAAATAATGCTTTATTTTGCATGCAAATAAATAATGCTTTATTCATGCAAATATAACACTGCATGCTTAAAAAAAAATAAAGCATGAAATACAATATTTGCATGAATAAGTAAAGCAAACATGAATGCACCTCCAGGTCCCATGGAGCCGACGCCTCCTCCACTGAGACGGTTGGCATTTATTGGCTGACCACCGGGACCCAAACCCATCCCGACGCCTCCCAGACCTCCTGCAGCACACACCATAAACACACATTTACATACAGCATTATATATATATATACACACACACACTCATCCCAAACAAGCACACAAAGCTCTTACGGGGTAACTGTGGCGGTTTCTCCGCAGGCCTGAAGTCATCTGGAGGAAGTGATTTATCATCCTACAGTAAACATGACACAAACACAAGAATGAATGCTGAGCCTCATTAACGCTCAAACTGCATGAGAACAAACGCTGCAGCACCACTTTGTTGCAACCACAATTGTTTCTGAGGAGCTACATTTGCTGCGTCCCAGTTCGCCTACTTATACTATGACCTCAAAGTATGTACTCTTTTTGTGAAGAAAAAGTACATACTTTTGAGTATGTAGAAGAATAGTAGGCAAACTTTGGGACATACTATTTCGTCATATCTGCTGCTTCTTCAACGGACGTTCTGTTGCTTAGTTACGTGCATTCAGTCACTGTTTAAACTGCCCTGTCAATCATCTCATCACAGTTAACATCATCCACATTTCGTTTAATTTGATTTCCTACCATATTGGAGAGAAATGAAGAGGCACGTTGATCTGCTAGTCGCGGGTCTATCATGCCGAGAGCTCTGCTTATGTGTTTGCATGATGCATTTAAAAGTTAATGACCAAACGTATCATTATAAAAGTTCAGTGTTTCTGCAGATGAAATATAACGTGGATAACATTAGGCTAAATTTATATTTTTCCATCAGGTTAGCAAATTGATTATTTATCACTCAAATCCGTTTATCTACCTGTACGTTGGTCGCGTATATCCGCCATGTTTGTAGTTTTTTAACACTTTTAATGCATGTTTGCAGTTCTAATGCATCACTACAAAACAAATAATGCTTTATTTTGCATGCAAATAAATAATGCTTTATTCATGCAAATATAACACTGCATGCTTAAAAAAAAATAAAGCATGAAATACAATATTTGCATGAATAAGTAAAGCAAACATGAATGCACCTCCAGGTCCCATGGAGCCGACGCCTCCTCCACTGAGACGGTTGGCATTTATTGGCTGACCACCGGGACCCAAACCCATCCCGACGCCTCCCAGACCTCCTGCAGCACACACCATAAACACACATTTACATACAGCATTATATATATATATACACACACACTCATCCCAAACAAGCACACAAAGCTCTTACGGGGTAACTGTGGCGGTTTCTCCGCAGGCCTGAAGTCATCTGGAGGAAGTGATTTATCATCCTACAGTAAACATGACACAAACACAAGAATGAATGCTGAGCCTCATTAACGCTCAAACTGCATGAGAACAAACGCTGCAGCGGCTCACCATTTTCACATGCATCTGTCTGTCAAACAGCATCTGACCGTTGAACATGGCTGTGAGCGCGAGTGAAGGAAGACATTACAAAACATACCGTCTACACGGGCAGTACACACTAACTAGTGACACATTAAGAACCAGAAACGAGTGCATATTTAATTACAGAATGCCTCACATACATAACATTTCAGATCGTTCCAAAACAATGGAACAACAATGCCTTAAAGGTGACATATCATGAAAATCTGATTTTCCAGGTGTTAAGTGCTATAATCAGGTCCCCGGTGCATCTACCAACCAAAGATTAACCCAGTAACTTTGTTTTGGGAAGCGTTTTTCTGCAAGCGTCAGAGAAAACGAGCGAGTCTGATTTCGCTCCCTTAGTGACGTGACAAAGATCTCATTATAATATCACCACCTCTTAATCTGTGAGTTTACACCCACGGCACCGTTATTGTGTTTTCGCAAGCGACAGCGGTGCATTAGTTCTAATGCCATGATGATAGTTTGAGCAAACGCGCCGCGCATGCTCTCCGTCCGGATCCTGAAACAGACCCGCGTCAGGAACCGTCTGCACAAACACACACATGGGTGTATCCATCCTGAAATATCGATCCTGATGCGAGTATCTAAAGCAGTGGTCACCAACCCTTCAATCGCGATCGACTGGTAGATCTTTATCACTGTCCCAGTAGATCCTGAAAGTAACAGTAAAATAAGTACAAAGATGCATTACATTGTATTGTATTTTTCTGTTATTTTCAAGAGCTACTGGGACAGTGATTAAGAAAAAGTAGAAAAAGTTTTTGCTTTAAATCCTGAAATTATACAATCGAATTCAAATCAAAAACGACTGTTCGTGCAAAGTGTGTAGTATCTTTGTTTGTATCGTGATGTGTACAATATGCATTGGATTGGACGAATAACCTACATTAGCGAATAACTGTACGACAGACGCAAATGCTGCAAGACAGAACCAAACAATCACAGAGAGACCGTGCATTCAAACAGGGCTGCGCTTCAGAAGAAAGCATTGATGTTTTTGGGAACGGCAGCCCAGAACAATGCTTAGCACAGGACAGAAAAAACTGGAGTTATTTCACAATAAACAAATTGAAATTGTAGGCTACATAGTTTGTGCAATTACAATTACTTAAATACTGAACGTTAGAAGTTCATACTGATCATGCTCTGTTCTGTAATGTTAATATAAACCATACACTGTCAGAATAAAAAGGTTGTATTTTATGCGTGCAACAGCCTGTCACTGGCAGTCCCTTAAGAAAACATGAACCATGACTTTACTAAAGTGACCGTAGGTTAACTCTAGTATTTGTAGATTTCCATGGTTACCACCACAGTAAACACATATTAACCACGTGTAAACAAAAATATAACCTAATTATTTGCAATTAAGGCGTATTGAATGTTAAAATGCATTTCAAGTATAGTATATATTTATTTAATGCCATGTCAGCATCAAATACTGATCATGCTCTGTTCTGTAATGTTAATATAAACCATACACTGTCAGAATAAAAAGGTTGTATTTTATGCGTGCAACAGCCTGTCACTGGCAGTCCCTTAAGAAAACATGAACCATGACTTTACTAAAGTGACCGTAGGTTAACTAGTATTTGTAGATTTCCATGGTTACCACCACAGTAAACACATATTAACCACGTGTAAACAAAAATATAACCTAATTATTTGCAATTAAGGCGTATTGAATGTTAAAATGCATTTCAAGTATAGTATATATTTATTTAATGCCATGTCAGCATCAAAGTATAACAAATACAATAAAAACCAGCAAACAGTCAAACACACACAAGTTATATCACACAAGATTTTTTTACATTAAAATTAGGGCTGGGCGATATAGCTAAAAAACTTCGATATAAATCAACGATATAATGTTTCATATCGTTCGGTATCGATAATTATTGACATTTTTTATAACCTTTTTTAAAACAAAAAGCAATAGAATTTTTTTTTAATTTAACCACTGTATTTATAATTAACATAATTTATTGAGACAAACAACTAATATTTTTTGTTTTAACAATCAAACACAATAAAAATGTAATATCTAATGTTTTATATGCAGATTAAATAGTATAGGTCTAATTGTCTCCCGAGGCCACAGGAGGGCGCAATGAGCAAAATAATGCAGCGCATTTAGCAAGTAACTCTATAAAAACGTGCACTACGTCTAAATTAACTCATATATAATTTCGTAAATTGCATGAACAATTATGAACAAAACAGCATCATGTATTTATGCCACCACCGCATGACGCTCCCTGACGCACTCCTAACATTCAAATGTTTATTTTAAACTCGCCTAATATTCATACTTTATTCACAATCTCCTCATCACAAGCAGACACAGCACTCAGCATGTGTTCCTGTTTGTGTGTGCTGTCTGCGTCGATATCGAACATTTTTTCTATCGTTATCGAAGAAGGTGTACCGTCGATAAATATCGATACCGTTTTATCGCCCAGGCCTAATTAAAATGCATTTCAAAAAGAAATATAAGTGGGTATCATTACCCATTTTACTCTTAGTAATTTAAAGATCAGTTTAGAAGTATCGTATCGTATCGGTATCCCAACAGAACTGTGTTCACCTCCTTAATGTTCAGCGGCCGTCCGTTCAGATCGTGTTTGCTCATGACCTCGATGGCTTTCTTCACGAACTCTTCATCTCTGAACTCAACCACGCTGAAACAACACACACCAGTCAACAGTAAATCTGTGCTGCTTTTAATAGAAAGCAACTTAAGTAGCTCTATTTTACATTTCAGTACTTGGAAAAATATAAACAATAATAGTTTCTACATAAATACTTGTTACTGCCACCACATAACTGAAGAAATATTGTTTTCATTTATTTATATTTACTTAGGTTTTAAATATTGCTTTATTTCAATTAATATTTTACTTTTTTCGATTCTCGGAAAAAATATAAATAATGATTTCTTGCTGCTTATAAAACATTTAAGTGCCTTTTTTTTTTAAATGTATAACTTTTTTTTAAACGTTAGGGAAAAAGTAATAATAATAAATATTATTATTATTATCATCTGTACTTATACTTGACACTGCTGTCAAGACACCTGAAGACAACTGTTTTAATTTATTAATATATACTTTATTTAAATAAATATTTAAAATAGTTTATTAATTTTTTCCCATTGCTTGGAAAAATATAAATAAACAAAAATAATGTATTACTGCTTATAAAAAATTAAGACATTTTATTTCACAGTTGATTACCTTTCGAATGAAAAATATTAATAATAATAATTATTATTATTTGTACTTGAATACTTGAAGGCAACATTGCATTGTTTTAATTTATTCATATTTACTTGTATATTTGTATAAATGAATATTTAAAATAGTTTTTTTTCAATGCTTGGAAAATATAAATAATAATAATAATTTCTTACTGTATATTTTTTAATGTTTGGGAAATATATAAATAATTAACATTTCTACTTGAACACTTGACATTTCTGAAAGACCCATGAGGAATAATTATTATTATTTGTACTTGAATACTTGAAGGCAACATTGCATTGTTTTAATTTATTCATATTTACTTGTATATTTGTATAAATGAATATTTAAAATAGTTTTTTTTCAATGCTTGGAAAATATAAATAATAATAATTTCTTACTGTATATTTTTTAATGTTTGGGAAATATATAAATAATTAACATTTCTACTTGAACACTTGACATTTCTGAAAGACCCATGAGGAAATACTTGCATTGCATTCATTTCATTCATATTTATTTTATTTAAATATTACTTGAATTATTATGAATACATTTTTTATGACTTTTGTTTATATTTTTCCAAGCATTGGAAAAGTAATTCCTTCCTTACTTTCGTCAATGCTTGGAATACTCTGAATAATAATTGCTTATAAAATTATTTAAGTATCTTTATTTCACAACTGATGACCTTCTTAAATGTTTTTACTTGAATCCTTGATACAAGTGACAGTGAAAACACAGTTTTTGCTGTATAAATGAATCGGGTTTAAGCATCTCGTTCTTACCCGCAGCCCTGCAGGAGCGCATCCCAGAAGAACGAGGACGAGACGAGAGAACGACAAGAAAGAGCCTCATCAGAATCACTTCAGCACAAAGAGAAACAGCTGATTGATTGATCATTAGTGCCTCAGAGAGATCGATTACAGCACATGACTCTAAGACTTTGACGAGCTCTTTGGAGCTTTGCATTTGGCTACAGTGAGAAGGAAAGCAAATGAACTCTGGATCTTGTTGTTACGGGACGGAGAGAGAGAGAGAGAGAAGGGAACAGACAGATAGATGGATGGATGAAGGGTAGACATGACTCTCGTAGGTCGGTTAAATCCAAATCAAAAACACCTAAGCAATCATCAGATGTGAGAGAGACAGATGGACCCCAGCCAAACGGGTCACCACCCATTTAAAAGACATCCGAATAATCATCTTAATAGGCTTTTTCTGTAGCGCTCCACATCAACACACCGTCCCGAGGTCAAAGCTACGACAGTATATCAGCTCTACCGGCCCTGAGCGCATGAGAGAGATGCTGCGGAGGCCTTGCAAACCTCACAGAGTCACCAACACTTACCCTTGACTTTCCTTCTCCATCCTTAAAGAGTTCCACGTATGTAACCTCACCAACTACATGAGACATACAAAGGGAAAATACCACAGAGAACAAGGCATTTAAATCACCAGGGGTCTGTCTCCTTGGGTGCAACGCTAGAAAAGCCCAGTGAAACACACACACACACACACACACACACCTGAGACCCGCTCCTCGAAAAGCACCTCGACTGACACCTAGCACTACATTCATTCCTCTAAGCTACAGATACTGTACACACACAGGTAGAAAAATCACTAGGCCACCCACCTATACAATCCTTCAACAATACAGTAATGACTCCTAGAAAAGCCCAGTGAAACACACACACACACACACACACACACCTGAGACCCGCTCCTCGAAAAGCACCTCGACTGACACCTAGCACTACATTCATTCCTCTAAGCTACAGATACTGTACACACACAGGTAGAAAAATATTTCCTACTGCTTATAAAACAATTCCACTACCTTTATTTCACAGATAATTACTTTTTAAATGTTTGGAAAAATAGAAATAACAATACCCATTACTTGCAGCAACATTTATTCATATTTATTTTAAATAAAATATATTTAATATAAATAAATATTTAAAATTGCTAATTGCTTTTTTTCAATGCTTGGAAAAATATCAATATACTTGAAGAAATACTTGCGGGCAACGTTGCATTGTTTTAACTTATTCATATTTATTTAAATAAACATTTAAAATAGCTGCTTACGTTTTTAAATGCTCTGAAAAAAATTATAATAATTATTATATTTATATTAAATTATTTCTTGCTAGTAATAAAACAATGTACATTTATTTCACATTTGATTACCTTTTTAAATGTTTGGGAAAATATAAATAACACAAATTTCTACTTGAATACATTTGTGACAATCAACAATCCAATGCATTAAATTATTCATATTTACTTTATTTAAATATAATTTTATGACCATCATATGTTTTCCCAAGCACTGAAAGAGCACTAAATGAATAATACTTTTAAGTTGAATGCTTGAAAAAAAATTTTTATAATAATAATTAATAAGACTGCTTATAAAGCAATTAAGCCCCTTTATTTTGCAGCCGATTGCTTTTTTAAATGTTTGGGAAAACAAATAATTTCGACTTGAATCGTCGATGCAAGTGTCTGGCAAATGAATGCATTAATTCAAACGTGCTTTTTTCTATATAAACGTTTCTTACCCGCAGCCCTTCAGAAGCGAGTCCACGAAGAACGAGGAGGAGGAGGAGAGAGAGAGAACGACAAGAGAGAACATCATCAGCAACACATCAGCTCAAAGAGAAACAGCTGACTGATTGATCATTAGTGCCTCAGAGAGATCAATTACAGCACATGCTCACGACTCTACTTTAACGAGCTGTTTGGAGCATTTCAGTGATGAGAGCAAATGAACTCGGGGGCAAATGAAACTGGAACATGTTGTTACGGGACAGAGAGAGAGAGAGAGAAGGGAACAGATGAAGGGGTTTAAGGAAAGACACCTGACAGAGATATGACTCTCGTAGGTCTGTTAAATCCAACACCTAAGCACCTAAGCAATCATCAGATGTGAGAGAGACAGATGGACCCCAGCCAAACGGGTCACCACCCATTTAAAAAATAATCATCTAATCATCTTAATAGGCTTTTTCTGTAGCGCTCCACATCAACACACCGTCCCGAGGTCAAAGCTACGACAGTATATCAGCTCTACCGGCCCTGAGCGCATGAGAGAGATGCTGCGGAGGCCTTGCAAACCTCACAGAGTCACCAACACTTACCCTTGACTTTCCTTCTCCATCCTTAAAGAGTTCCACGTATGTAACCTCACCAACTACATGAGACATACAAAGGGAAAATACCACAGAGAACAAGGCATTTAAATCACCAGGGGTCTGTCTCCTTGGGTGCAACGCTAGAAAAGCCCAGTGAAACACACACACACACACCTGAGACCCGCTCCACGAAAAGCACCTCGACTGACACCTAGCACTACATTCATTCCTCTAAGCTACAGATACTGTACACACACAGGTAGAAAAATCACTAGGCCACCCACCTATACAATCCTTCAACAATACAGTAATGACTCATCATGATGACTACAGCTTATACCACCATATATATATATATATATATACACACACACAGTATAGATTCACACCAGAACAGATTCAACTCCCCTGTCTGACATTCACGCTTCACGCTCGTCTAGATCGAGACGGATACGAGCTAAAGCTGAGAGAGGGACGGGACGGAGCGTGGGTTACCTTTCTCACGCATTAGATCTTTAATTGCCTGCCACTTCATATCATAAGGGATATTGCTAATGAACACGCGGTTCCTGTGGGAGGCCTTCAGGTCCACCGAGCCGCTGCGGCGCTCTTTGTAGGGATGGTAGCGGTGCGAACAGATTCAACTCCCCTGTCTGACATTCACGCTTCACGCTCGTCTAGATCGAGACGGATACGAGCTAAAGCTGAGAGAGGGACGGGACGGAGCGTGGGTTACCTTTCTCACGCATTAGATCTTTAATTGCCTGCCACTTCATATCATAAGGGATATTGCTAATGAACACGCGGTTCCTGTGGGAGGCCTTCAGGTCCACCGAGCCGCTGCGGCGCTCTTTGTAGGGATGGTAGCGGTGCGACTTTCGGCTCTTCTCTTTGGGCTCTTTGTCCTCGGCGTTGCTGCAAACACACACACACACACACGAGAGAGAAAAAACACGGTCAAATTACATAGACTAAATTTGGTAATGGGAGAGTAAAAATATTTTTAAAACGTACCACCGTTCAAACTAGGCTGCTTATGTTGAAGTGTTTGGGATGTGGCTTTTAATGATGAGACCTTTTTTGTAATCAGGCTCTCAAAAAGTATATAACAATTTGGATATAGATTTATCGGCCAACATATCGGTTATCGGCTTTCAAAAATAAAGAATTATCGGTTATCGGTATCGGCCAAAATGTTCATATCGGTGCATCCCTAAAAAAAACTACTTTAGCAACAACGCTCTAAAATGCATCAGAGCAGCACATTTAAAGGTGAAATATGTCTGAGTTCGTTCTCCAATTCTAAACAACTGATTTGTACTTTTTTTTTACTTTGGCAGAAATTATTTGACATGTAATACTTGTTCTCCATTCCACACATCCAACAAAACAAAACGACTAAAATATATTGGTTCTGCCAACAATTTAACAATTGAAAAAAAAAGAGAAAAGTTCCGCTCAAAAGTGTGGGATCAGTAAGACTGTAATGTGTTTTAAAGAAGTCTCTTCTGCTCATCAAAGCTGCATTTATTTATTTAGAAAATATTTTAAATAAACGCTCTTCTTTTTAACTTTTTATTCATCAAAGAATCCAGAAAAAAGTATCACAGTTTCCAAAAAAATATGAAGCAGCACAACTGATGATAAATCAGCATATTATACTGATTTCTGAAGATCATGTGACACTGAAGACTGGAGTAATGATGCTGAAAATACAGCTGCGCATCACAGAAATACATTACAGTTTAACACATACTCACACAGAAAAACGTTATTTTGCATCATAATAATATTTCACAATATTACTGTTTTTTCTGTATTTTTGATCAAATAAATGCAGCCTTGACGAGCAGAAGAACCTCCTGTAAAAACATTAAAAATCATTCTGATCCCAAACTTTTGAACACTAGTGTATATACAGTATATAAGGGCTGTCAGTTTAACACGTCATCTTCATTAATTAACTGGTCCCAGACCTGCACGTGCTCTTATATTTCATACAGTTGAGTGTTGACAAATATGATGCAAATATACAAGTATAAACTTTTTTTTTTATAAGTATAATTTTTTTTATACATTTTTAAAAACAGAACACCACAAGTATAAACAACTTTCTTCATTAGAATATTTTTATGAACCACAAGTACTTTTTTTAAATAAAAAATGTTAAACTCTACAAATATAAACTTTTTCTTTACAAGCAGCGCTTTTCTAAAGATGTCAGATTGATGAAAGCCATTCACTTTTTAAATGTTTAACAGCGGAATTCCTGTAGAGAGACTACATTTCCCATGATTCAGCAGAGAAATCTCAACCAATCAAAAAACTCAAACCAAACTAGCCCCGCCCACTCGTTTAATAATCTTTAACGAGCACTAAACGCGGCAGAAGTGGGCGGGGTCTGTTGATCAATGACAGAAGATGGCGCGGTTGCTATGGGTTACCTAAAGAACGACAGAAAGATACGCGCTGAGAGGAACGGAGAACTAGAGGAGATGTCTTCAGATAACGTTACACGCATTAGGAACACAAACTGAAGAGAAAGACAAATAAGCGCGTTTCTTTTGCTCTGTCAACACGCACAGGCCTCGCTAACCATACGCGACACATGCAAGATTTGCGTTTTAAAGGGCTTTCAATTACGTTTTAGCGCCGTTGGTGTCCTCCTGCGTCTGCTGGGGCTCCGCTTCTGCTTCATCAGCGGCAGAATCGCCTGATTCTTCGTGTTTGGTGTCGCTGAGGTCCAGCGTCTGCTCCGCGTCCGCCATCACTGCTGCTCCTCTCACGCAGCTCTCGCGAGAACACGCGAGACTACAGCGCGTCACTGGATTGTTTTTCATAACAAACCGTGTGTAATGTGTTTCTTAAAGAGTTTACATACACATCAAAATCTTTCCTGAAAATAAAAAAGTAGGGCGTTTTCTTTGAAAATGTACACTTATGAATGTAAAATTTAGCAAGCTGTAGCAATAGATTAATAATCAGTTTACAGTGAGAGGGGTCTAAATTCAAAGAGTAACCAATTTTTGGGGTCTGGAGTATTGTTTGTAACCCTTATTGTCTTTTGTTCTTGTCTTTGTAATTGTATTTGCTGTTCTTCTATTGCATAATAAAAAAAAATTTTTTTTTTTAAATATAATTTTTTTTATATATTTATATACAAATTAAATAAAATGTTTAATGTGTAGTTAAGCCAAAGTCCCTTTAGTCTTTGGTTAAGCGCATTTTTTTCTGGATTGTTATTATAGCCTGCTTATCTGGACACTATTGTATCTCCAGCGACTACAAAACAATAGGAAATATTTCACCGTGTAATATTTCTTACATTTTTGTTATTTTGTGTAACTATGTTTCCGCTGACATTTGTGCATTTAATGAAAAGTATTGATTTGATAGCGATTTTCAGTCCTAAGCGCATTATTTTGCTGAAATATATATACAGTGGGGCAAAAAAGTATTTAGTCAGCCACCAATTGTGCAAGTTCTCCCACTTAAAAAGATGAGAGAGGCCTGTAATTTTCATCATAGGTATACCTCAACTATGAGAGACAAAATGAGAAAAAAAATATCCAGAAAATCACATTGTAGGATTTTTAAAGAATTTATTTGCAAATTATGGTGGAAAATAAGTATTTGGTCAATAACAAAATTTCATCTCAATACTTTGTTATATACCCTTTGTTGGCAATGACAGAGGTCAAATGTTTTCTGTAAGTCTTCACAAGGTTTTCACACACTGTTGCTGGTATTTTGGCCCATTCCTCCATGCAGATCTCCTCTAGAGCAGTAATGTTTTGGGGCTGTCGCTGGGCAACACGGATTTTCAACTCCCTCCAAAGATTTTCTATGGGGTTGAGATCTGGAGGCTGGCTAGGCCACTCCAGGACCTTGAAATGCTTCTTATGAAGCCCCTCCTTCGTTGCCCGGGCGGTGTGTTTTGGATCATTGTCATGCTGAAAGACCCAGCCACGTTTCATCTTCAGTGCCCTTGCTGATGGAAGGAGGTTTTCACTCAAAATCTCATGATACATGGCCCCATTCATTCTTTCGTTTACACGGATCAGTCGTTCTGGTCCCTTTGCAGAAAAACAGCCCCAAAGCATGATGTTTCCACCCCCATGCTTCACAGTAGGTATGGTGTTCTTTGGATGCAACTCAGCATTCTTTCTCCTCAAGTTGAGTTTTTACCAAAAAGTTCTATTTTGGTTTCATCTGACCATATGACATTCTCCCAATCCTCTTCTGGATCATCCAAATGCTCTCTAGCAAACTTCAGACGGGCCTGGACATGTACTGGCTTAAGCAGGGGGACACGTCTGGCACTGCAGGATTTGAGTCCCTGGCGGTGCAGTGTGTTACTGATGGTAGCCTTTGTTACTTTGGTCCCAGCTCTCTGCAGGTCATTCACTAGGTCCCCCCGTGTGGTTGTGGGATTTTTGCTCACAGTTCTTGTGATCATTTTGACCCCACGGGGTGAGATCTTGCGTGGAGCCCCAGATCGAGGGAGATTATCAGTGGTCTTGTATGTCTTCCATTTTCTAATAATTGCTCCCACAGTTGATTTCTTCACACCAAGCTGCTTACGTATTGCAGATTCAGTCTTCCCAGCCTGGTGGAGGTCTACAATTTTGGTCTTGGCCATGGTGGAGTTTGGAGTGTGACTGTTTGAGGTTGTGGACCGGTGTCTTTTATACTGATAACGAGTTCAAACAGATGCCATTAATACAGGTAACGAGTGGAGGACAGAGGAGCCTCTTAAAGAAGAAGTTACAGGTCTGTGAGAGCCAGAAATCTTGCTTGTTTGTAGGTGACCAAATACTTATTTTACCGAGGAATTTACCAATTAATTCTTTAAAAATCCTACAATGTGATTTTCTTTCCTCATTTCCTCATTTTGTCTCTCATAGTTGAGGTATACCTATGATGAAAATTACAGGCCTCTCTCATCTTTTTAAACTTGCACAATTGCACAATTGGTGGCTGACTAAATACTTTTTTGCCCCACTGTATACTTATCTGGACAATGTTGCATCTCCAGCGACTCCAAAATAATGAAAAATATTTCACTGTGTAATATTTCTAACATTTTTGTTATTTAGTGGTCTGTAGCTGTACGTGTCCGCTGACATTTAGGCATTGCATTAAAAATTATTGTTTTATGACATGTAATTTTCACTGAGTTAAATGCATTTATGCTGAAATGTTGTAAGTATACTTCTCTGGACGATATTGTACCTCCAGCAATTCCGAAACAATAAAAAAACATTTCATGTCGTAATATGTTTTTTATTTAGTTCTCTGTGTGTGATGAGGTTAGAGGCCATTTTTTGGCAATCGTAAAACATTTTATATTTAGATTTTTTTTTTTAATGTATGGACATTTATAACACTATACCTTGTATTATATCACCTTTGCATCAAAGATTCTTTTAGAATCGCCACCCACTACTCCCTAGCAACCCCCCTTGCGCTGCACTCATATGCTCATCATAACATAAAGAAGTTGTATTTTGATATTGAATTGGTGGCACGCTGGGTTAAAGGCGTCGCTGTGCCTTTAAAAGCATGCTGAGCCGCATCAGTTATGCTGGAGCATCATGCATAAAGCATAATGCATATGCTTTAAGCACAATGTCTAATTGAGTTACATGCTGATGAAACCATTAAAGTGATGCACCAGGCAGCCCACCTAGTCCACAGCAACGTCTCGAGGCAGAGCAGCCTGCTGGGAACGACACATTTCAGGGGAAGCCAAATAAACAAGAACAGGTGAGCGCAAGAGTACATGCGTGAGAACAACATTAGAGTCAAACCAGCTGACACTAACAAGTGGTTGCCAAGCTGAGGAGCAGAGAGAGAGAGTGTGTGTGTGTGTTTGCAGGGACACAAAGAGCAGCTCAGAAAGCGCAGCAGGGCTGTGAAAGCATTCAGTCGCAGGTGTCTCTCACTCCCCCATCAGCCTCTTTTATCAGCAGCAGTCAAGCCGAGCTTGTGGAGCTCCTGCTGGCTGTGCGCAGGGCTCGACCAGCTCTTCTGCAGTGATGAGGAGTACGACAGCAAGCGCAGGAATAGCAGACTGACCGCCTACAACAGCTCTGACAGAATGAGGCCAAAATGAAGGTGAGATGCATTTTGATTTCAGCTCAGATGCATGTCGTTCTTCAGCCACCTGCTGCTCATCCACACCCACCCGCCTCTCTCAAACAGCCCCCCGCTGCATGCAGCATGCATCACCGCTCGAGTCGCAGCTGGAAAGAAAGCAACAGGTCCTGGTGTGTTCGCTGCACGCTCCGATTAAAGATGTCGCCTATGTGCTGTGTGATCTCTGACTCTGCAAAAGTGATCGCTCCTGAGACTCCTCAAGTACAAATGTTTGCTGCAGGGAGTGCATTTGTCTTCGCTTTACTGCAACTCTGTGCTGCTGAGAAATCTTATCACCTACGGGCGCATGCTGTTGGTTACTAATAAAGAGTCAAGGGCTGCATGCACAAACCGCAAGGCTTCATCTTTCATCCCACCTGTTTACTTGAAGATATAAGCGAGTGCATTTGCATTAATGACTGGCCATGATGGCTCTCTATTATTAGAACTTTTCAGTAATCATCCTCGTTATTTTACCTTTAGAAATTCAAACAAAACATCAAAAGAATGCAATTCAATGGAGAAGAAGACTCCCTTTGTGATTCGATTCCCCGTGCATTCATTCGCTGTGTCCTGCGTTCACACCTATCCTGTCTGTTGCATAACACTGGCCATATTTTAATGCACATCACCGATTAAAGACTCCAGGTAAGTTTGCATGCTCCACAGAGTGCACATCTATTCAAAATGTTTGTCCCGTTATTCTCGTGCATGCTAATTCTGCAGTAATTTAATGAAGTGCTTGTTGTCTGATTGATTCCATAGAGCATCTCCTACCTTCACAGGCGTCCATCTATCCTCGCTGATCGCCAACCTACCGACGCATGCAGGATGACGGGGCTCATCTGGGAACATGTGTAGCGTTCACTATAACCACAGCCTGACTGCCATGAGTGGGAGTGACATCATGGCCTATTCTCTGAGTCTGGAGCAGAAGACGGCGTTTGCGTTCGTTGGGATGTTGCTGGTGTTTCTCGGGCTGTTGATCGTCAGGTGTTTC
>NW_015505380.1:750833-751981 GCF_001515645.1 Sinocyclocheilus grahami
CTACAGTAGCATGCCATCCTCCAGCTGGGGCGACGGACTGGAGGGTCTGGAAAAAGGGACGTTTGAATACGCTCTTACCTGAGACCACGTTCCCAAAGACACCAGACCCCCAGTCCATGGCTTCATTCTAGAGCCCCCTGAATCATATAAAGCCTTTGCACCGTATGGGGGCATTCGAGATGCAAAACGTTTTAACTTGGGACTATTTTTAACTTGATACACCTTCTTAGAAATAGGTTTGGTGATGCAATGGCCAAAGACAGTCTATTTGATGCATGCACATACCGATAGGGTAGCAAAGGGGTGGAACATTTCAGAAACTTTCCAGAAATTCTGGAAGCTTTCCGGGATTTTTTGGAAACTTTTGGAAAGTTTTACAGAAATGTTCCACCCCTTTGCAATCATGGTCAACAGCATAGCAGCAATGGATCACAAGAACGAGTCCCGTGTGAACGCCCCCAAAGGGTTTCGAGAATTCATCCAAACGACACACACTGTGAAGCATGGCCTGCTGTTACGACATCAAACTAAGAAAGACGTCGATTTTTGGAATATGATGTCACACCATTTAGCCACTGGGCATCTCAGGGAAGAGTAGAGAAAGACTTGAACTAAAAGAAACAAGATGGCACACGTGCAAGACAATGCCAGGATGTAAACAGGGTAATTTGGCCCTTTCATTCATGATGTCCGTCTAGCTTCCACCCCGTTTAGTAATGAAGTACGAGGACTGCATGCTTGCAATGCACCAGGCAAACATTCACATACTTGAGTAGCCTACGTTTCCGGCCTAGCTCTCCTGTTTACCGTCGTCTGGGTCCTTGAGGCCAAACGAACTCAAATAACCTGCTGTTTTTTGAGAAGTATGAAGCTGTGAAGTCTTAATATCTCTGTAGACCTGTGTCTGTTTTTCTAGCAAATATTAGCAATCAGTTTTTCTTCACTTACTGCCTATGAAAACATCTGCACACAAACTGCAGAGACTCTGCAGGACATTGAGAGTGAAGATTTTTGAATGTCACGTCTGAAATTGTGACACATCCTGCCACCTCCATTTGTTTGTTTGAGTGACAGGGGAAGGGTGTGTCACCATGACAACAGCAGAAAGATGCGAGCTGGATGCAGTGATGCACCAATGAAAGCGTAGC
>NW_015505380.1:752074-754749 GCF_001515645.1 Sinocyclocheilus grahami
GTGTTCTAGTGCTGTGAATCTGCCTTACTGGATTTCCGTGCCTTCATTTAGCGACGGTAGCGTATCTCTCACAGGACGATCTGTGTTTGTGTGCATCCGTGTGTGTGTGTGGTGGGTTCATGTGATGATGATGATGATGAAGACCACTGTGACCACTTTGTGTTTCTCTGATGCTGAGGAGGGCAGAACGTCCCTTACCGCGATGGTCTGTGTTCATCTGCTGGAATAAAACAGATGTGGACCTTTTCCTGGTGCTGCCCGTTCCTTTCCTACAACATCAAATTCATTCTATTTACTTTCCAAATTCATGTTGCACGTCTTACTGATTAATCAGTGCATGCATTCATTGTTTTGCAGTGATGCATCAATCATTTTATGCTGATTAACATTTAAAGTAAAGGTTACAGCAATAACATCAAATAAGGACTAGCTGAAAAATAGATGAACAATGCATCACCTTTGGGATGCTCTGGTCGTTCCTCCTCAAAAGTGTGTCGCTAGCGGTTCAAAATCCACTTTTGCA
The DNA here is from genome assembly GCF_001515645.1 of Sinocyclocheilus grahami. Taxonomy (NCBI): domain Eukaryota; kingdom Metazoa; phylum Chordata; class Actinopteri; order Cypriniformes; family Cyprinidae; genus Sinocyclocheilus; species Sinocyclocheilus grahami. Next base: position 752,598 of record NW_015505380.1, read on the forward strand.
AACACTGCAAAATCCACTGCAATCTCGCATTCAGATCTGCATTCACACCCCACTTTTCTTTCCAGTTGCACTCAGAAAGGCATTTTAATATGCAAGTAAAATGATTGTAAATGCTCTTTTATATGGTCTGTAAAGCAAACATCAATCAGTAGTTTGTGGCTCTTTCTCAGAAAAGCAAACAGCACATCTGAGAAAACAGCAGCACTGACGTGTCAAACTTTCACAGTAAACCGGACTACACATGCTGCAGGATTTAAGTCTGGATTCAATCAATATCAGTGCGAGACGCATCCGCATCATTCTCAGCCTGAATGAGATGGTCTGTAACCATAGTGACCGCTTTATGCCGGTGTCTGTGTCCATAGTAACTGACCACTGGCTGTGTCTGTAACCATAGCAATGGCTGCTTATAATCATATTGATGGGTGACTGCTTCCAGACAGTTGGCTAAAAACAGCGACTCCTTTGGCACACACACACACACACACACAGATGGAGAAGCGCTGCGCCTCAGCACGAACCAAACTGATAACATTATGTCTTTTTACCGGAGGCGTGCTGGGGGATTCGTGAAGGGCAGAAAAAGCAAAACACTCAATTGATGTCGACTGTGAGGGAGTCAAACCTGATTAGCATCACATAATCGGCCTGAGAATCACATCCCGAATGCGGCACGGCTCAAGGTCAGAGGTCAAGCGGCCACGCCCACATCACCTCCAGCCAATCAGAGGAGCGAGCCTCTTGTTGTAGTGAGAGCAAGCCACTGGAAAGGTTCCAGTCGCGGACGGCTTTCAGAACATTATACAACTCAAGAGTTATGGGTAATAAAGAAGTATTTTCGTAATGTGTCAGAAGCGCCCAGAGCAAGTTCCCATTATTGCTGGCTTTACATTAACCCCATCAACAGAGAAACACTTCACATGACCAGGCATCACACCTCATACACCTCTGCATCATGTCGGTCGAATCTTCACAAGAATCTTGCTATTTCTCATGATAATTCGATGTTATAAAAGGACTTTGGACTTGCTTGGTTTGCAGATCCCCTGTGTGTCAACTGAATCTACGCACCCAGAAAATACTACACAAACTGGCACATGACTTGTTCGTATGATTTGCTGTTATACGTAATGAACCTCCATCTGAACACTCACTCTTTAGACACTAAATAACAGCATCCACATCCATTCAACGTTCAGCCTGACAATCAAAACTCATAAAACCAGGCAAAACCCAAAGCAGCTCCAATATCCATGATTGTAACCTCTCAGGGTCTTTATATGCTGTTAATTTTTAAGCACTTCATTGGCTTCACCTTTGATGGAGCGAGAACATATTTACCCCATCAGGAGCATCTCCAGGACGGACCAATGAGCTTCCACCTGCTCAACGGCTATATAAAGTGACACATAAACACATCAACTAAACTCACAGTGGTCTGATTCTCAAGCATCTGATGATCCACTTGTGGCCCAAAGAAAGAGACCTGGTCTGGAAGCTCAGAAGAGCTCAATCTATTGTACTCTTTGACTCAGTTCACTCCCAAACCCACTGAAGCCTCCTGATGGAGAACCCCGGGTTCGAGAGATCTAAAGACGACCCTCCACAGTACGAGGAGACGTCTTTCTGCGGAAATGGGTTCAATAACGGGGAACGCCGAGCCGCGCGGCCGTCTGTGGTCAGTGCTTTTGGACACAACACCCTTGACCGGGTGCCAAACGTTGACTTTTATCGTAATGCGGCGAGCATCAGCGGACACAGAGCTGTCAGACCTTCCCTACAGCAGCTGCACGAAGTTTTCCAGAAGGTGAGTCACACCTTAAATTGTGCATTTTGCAAGTATGCATTATGAGGTGATCCGTCCTTCCCATGCACCACAACATACGTGATATTTTAATAACAACTCAAACACATGATTCATGACTCAGTGTTTAGACCACAGGCAGTTTGTTGAGCTGATTTTAGGCTAATTGCTGAAGTGGGTGTCGTAACGGTGGCCCGGTGGTGACCCAACGCTGCCAAAGATCAATAACCAACCTAATGAGAAAGCCTGAGAGAGAAGCATGAGTAACGAGCTTCAGCGGCTAATGCATTGATCCGCCGGCCTTAAACAGGGTAATTAATGCAAACAAGGGCTGAAAAGTTTGCGCTG
>NW_015505380.1:756274-756870 GCF_001515645.1 Sinocyclocheilus grahami
TAAAAATGTGTTTTCTTTACCAAGAAAGCGGCGAGATGAAAACCATTATTCTGTTTCAGACTTTCACATAGCATCTTTAGGTTATAATAACATTACAAATTCAAATCCAGATTTTGATTTTAAAAGATTTATTATAAAATGTTATTATTTTTTTTCCCCAAAATGCAATAAATCCATTGAATCAATATAAAAGTTATTTTTCATTTTGAAACATAGTAAGTTCCACGTATGACAGCCTCTGAACTTGATCAATACTAATCTTATATGCAGGCACTGGACTAAAAATACATTCAATCAGTCATCGCTCCCAAAATGAATTCAACGGGTCATCTTGTTAATGCTACAAATTAATTACAACAATAAAAGAACATTTCATCATGAACAATATCACATTAAACCACAGAAATTCCAAAATGACATTCCCTTACATTCAGCTTCCAGAAGTGCATTCATCTTTGCCATGTTACTTTCATTTAGTTAACTAGTGCTATACGCTGTATTAACAAAAACATTAATGGCATAAATAAAAACACTTAAACTGACAAGCTACACAATATCGCGTTCATAATCGAATGCGACTCATCTGCGATTATGAA
>NW_015505380.1:757482-769933 GCF_001515645.1 Sinocyclocheilus grahami
TCATATTGAAACTGTTGAAAATACACAACATAGTAAGTTGATCCACATATGACAGCCTCTGAACTTGGTAAATACTAATCTTATATACAGGCACTGGACTAAAAATACATTCAATCAGTCGTCGCTCCCAAAATGAATTCAACGGGTCATCTTGTTAATGCTATAATTACGAACAACAATCATGAACAACAATATGACATTAAACCACAGAAATTCCAAAATGACATTTCCCTTACATTCAACTTCCAGAAGTGCATTCATCTTTGCCATGTTGCATTCATTTAGTTGATTAGTGCTATACGCTGTATTAACAACAACATTAATGGCATTAATAAAAACACTTCCACTGACAAGCTACGCAAGTTACCGTTTACAGTGCGTGGAATGGTGCGCTGTGATTGGTTGAGAGGATATATATCACATTCTGCAGAGAAGGGAGACTGGTGTTTGTTGCGGTTTGGAAAAAATTTTGAAAACACGTGGATATCGCATTTTGTGTAAAATTAAAAATGTACTTTTCAATACCGACCAGATACAATACTGATTTTGGCGGAAACTCAAAAAAAAAAAAAAGAAAAAAAAAAGAAAATAAAAAGGCATTTATAGCGTTTTGGAAACAAACTCTTCAAATAGAAACAGACACAAATGAGTGAACTGTTGACACACAGTAACTTGTGTATGAGGCTAAAAATTTAACGTGAAGAGCAGCTTAGAGACTCTTTTCATACTAGACACAAAGAAAGCACTCAGAACTCCCAAAATTCTTGAGTTTTTCAAAAGCAAACACTACATACATTGACTTCAAAAACATTTATTTAGTTTGATCTTGGAACAATTTTCTGAGAAATCTTGGAGTTTATATTTCTGATTGCAGACCTCTTGTCACATCCAAGTACATTTAAGCATTTTCTATAACCAATTTCTAAAAAAAAATTAAGGAATAATTTTAATTTACTCAGTATTGTTTTGCAATACAAATGTCTAAAAATACTTAAATCAAGAGACAGATGCAGAAATGACATATGAAGTCTTGTTTTCATATGATAACAAAGGACAGATATCTGCCAATGGCCTCAACATACAGTGTATTTGTTCTTGTTTTAAACATGAACTAATTTTGTCAATTTCTCAGACAACAAGACTTCACGTGTTCATTTTGCGTCTCCAGTAAATCTTGATTTAAAGATGTTTAGATATTTGTACTGGAAAACAAGACAGAAATACCGAGGAAGATGCTCATTTTTTGCAGTGCATGCATCAGTTAATGCCATGACTTAATCTTAATCTGTGGAAGGGCGAAGTAAGACTTTTGAAGACCCGCAGAAACCCTGCTTCTGAAACTCACATGCGAGATTATTCCAGGGTTGTCTGGTTCTCAGGAGAAACGTCTGAGGAGGTGTTAGTCTCTCTGTGTTCGGTCAGCGGCGCTGAAGGTCACTGCTGGTGTAACCCGAAGTTTGAGTTTCTAAGAAAGCTCCTGGAGTTCAGTTCCAGTCAGACACCTCGAGCTGCAGGCGAAACACATCAGAAATGTTTATATTCTGTGAAAAGTGAATAATAAAATAATTCAGCCACAAATCACTCACCATCAGGTTGTTCCAAACCCGTATGACTTTCTTTCTTCTGTGAAACACAACGAAAACAGATTGAAATTGAAGTTCGTTTGAATCTCTAACTCTAGCACTCTCTGTTCTAACTCTATTTCATCATTATATAAAAAAAACACTTGACCCTCTAACACTTACATTATTCTATTTCTCTCCTAACTACTTGTTTTCTTTTTATTTATCATAAAAAATGACCCTCTAACACTACACTCTAAAAAATGCTGCGTTATATAGGGACAAACCCAGCAATTGGGCTGTTTTGACCCAGCGGTAACCATTTAACCCAACCGCTGAGTCAAAACAACCCAATTGCTGGGTTTGTGCCTATTTTACCCAGCACTGTGTTGCATTTAACCCAGCATTTTTTAGAGTGTAACTGAAACATCACGGCACTTACATGTCATTGCTCTTTTATTGGTTTTGATTGCTTCTATTGTCCTTTTTTGTAAGTCGCTTTGGATAAAGCATCTGCTAAATGACTAAATGTAAATGTAAGTTGTTATTTATTAAAATGGCTCATCTGATGTATTCAGGTTCATATTGAATCATGCAGATCTGTCCGTGTTACGGTGTGTTTCAGGTTTGGAGATAGTGGTTGTGTTGTTGAGCGTTGTGGTGACCAGCGTCACCTGTCTGTCCATGTCAGCTATATGTACCAACGGTGTGGTACGAGGAGGTAAAGCACACTTTACATGAGTATAGCAACTAGATCAGGTCTTCATCTGAGCTCACGGGGTGTGTTTGTGCTCTAGGTGGAGCGTATTACCCGATTTCCCGCAGTTTGGGACCTGAATTCGGCGGCTCCATCGGTCTGATCTTTGCGTTCGCCAATGCCGTGGCCGTGTATGTCGTGGGGTTTGCCGAAATTGTGGTGGAGCTTCTCAAGGTACAGACCCAGAAACATTATAAAACCAGCCTTGAAATCCAGCTGCTTCTAAATACGTCAATCTGCTCTGTTCAGGAAAGCGACTCTCTGATAGTGGATCCAGTGAATGACATCAGGATCATCGGCTGTAGTTCTGCTGATGGGCATCACTGTGGCGGGAATGGAGTGGGAGGCCAAGGTAAGAACAGGAGCATGCTGGGATTGAGTTTGTAGGCATGGCAGCAGATTGAGAACCTTGTCTCTCTCTATAGGCTCAGGTAGCTCTGTTGGTGATCCTGCTGCCGGAAGAAGGAGGCGGGAACCGGCGAACACTCAAAGAAACTTTAATAATAAAATAAACACAAAACAGCGCGACAGCCCCTCGCGGACGACTGCCGCGCACAAACGAAACAAAACACAAAATAAAATCCAGGCCTGGTCATCTCTCGTCTTTCCCTGTCGTCACTCCTCCTTTGTATCCTTCCGGAGCTCCTCCGTGAGACTCGAGACCGGTGAGTGGCGCAGGTGTCGCGCATTCGCAGTTACTCCACCGGCCTCGCTCTGTTCCCACGGCTCTCGGCCCCGCCCCTCTCGTCACAACAGCCATGTCATAGAAGAACCATTTTTGGTTCCACAAAGAACCATCTCTTTCTTAGCTTTTTCTAACCTTCTTTCGCCACAAAGAAGCTTTTGTGAAGCAGAAAGGTTCTTCAGATGTTAGAGGTTCCTTATGGAACCATTTAGACAAAAAGGTTCTTCTATGGCATCGTGAAGCACCTTTATTTCTAAGAGTGTACTTTCCCATCTGAGGCCCAAAAAAAAGCATCAGGACCATGAATGACCCCCATATTTCGATTGGCGCTTTTCAACGTCTGATTCTCGAAGTTCTAAAAGAAATCCTAAATGCGTGTTTAAAGCCTTAGGGGTCGTTCACGCAGAACTGCACTTGCACTGATTTTCCATTGTTTCATGTGCTATACGGATGTGTCGGACTGTTGCGCTTATGTCTTGCATCTTTTGCAGGGTTTCACGCATGACGCAGTGTTCTAAAAATGTGGCGTTCAAGTTCAAAGAAGTTCAATTTCTTCAAAAAGAACCTAACCTTGCATTTGCTTTCATTCCACTACCCAGGCCTAGTATTTTTAAATGCAAAACTGCAACAGTTGTTTGTTACAAATCCTACACAAAAACACAACGTTTTGGAGCTTGATGAGACTAACAGAACAAAAACCGTCAGAGAGACGTTTGTTTGAACACTCAATTTAAAATTACGTGCAATAACGGTATCGTTTTCAAAAACCCGTTTTCAAACGTTTGTGTTTTCAGGCCTCTAAAACGCCACTGTCGTGTAACTGAACGGCCAAAATGCATAAAAAGTTTAGCATTTTCAGTTTAAAAAAATACATTAGGCATTTTAGAAATAAATACTAAAAAGACGGTTAATGCATAATTTTTGTTTTTAAATAATAATAATAAAAAAAATCAAATTAAGTACAATTAGATACTTTTTTTTTATATAGCCTATTAAAACATGGCAATGATGACATGAACATTGGCGGATATTCATTAAGTCAGTATCAGTAAATGAAATGAAACACATCTTCTGAAATCCTGCCGTGTCAAACACATCTCATCTCTGTCTAAAACAGAATCCATCGCGAAGGAAAATTCTGTCTCCCGGACTTCCGAGATGGAGAAACGTTCTTCTCTGTTTTTGCCATCTTCTTCCCGGCAGCCACCGGGATTCTGGCTGGAGCCAATATCTCTGGAGATCTGAGCGTAAGAGCGAGTGTCTGGCACATTTCTAATCTGAAATGACTGTGTGCAGTTTCAGCAGTTTCACACAGGAACGCCTCTGGTTTTTCAGGACCCTCAGGCAGCTCTTCCCAAAGGAACGCTGCTGGCCATCTTCATCACTGAAACTACTCTACCACTTCTCAATCTGCCAAGCCAACAAATGCAACTACGGCCTCATGAACAACTTCCAGGTGTGAGTCTTGAACATACGTGACCTGACATACTCTGAAACTCATGAAAATGATGGGTAAAGTTGTTTTGGTCAGTGCTGGGGGTAATGCATTACAAGCAGAGCTGCGTAGATTACTTACAAATTGTAATCTGTTACTGATTCCAAATCACATGAAAAAATTGTAGTTAGTAACATAATCCATTACTAGTGTTAATTTTGTCAGCTATTTTCATTTTAGTCTTAGTTTAAGTCCCGGGCTTTATGTCCTTGTTCGTTTTTATCGTATTTAGTCAACCTTATCCTATTTAGTTTTGGTCAAGTTTTAGTCGACTAAAAGTCTCAACATTTTAGTCAATGAAAACGTGACATTTTAGCAATAAGATTACTATTAATTAACCGTACAGCAGTATTCATTTTGGCAGCCATTTATAATTTAGTCTTAGCCTTACTCAAAGGTACATTTTAGTTATCATATTTAGACAAACTTGTCCTGTTTTTGTTTATTCAATGAAATGTATGAGCATTTTAGTCAATGAAATATTAGTCACATTTTCGTCATTCTGTATAATGGTTAAACTGATAAAAATTATTTTTTTCTCAAAATTATAATCGTAATGATTGTTGTCATTTGAGAAATTTACTTTTGCATTTCAGATATTGCACTTTCTCCAGTAAGCACAAATCAACAGAATGTGTTTTACCTCATCTAGTGTACTGATTTATTATAGGCTTTTTATTATATAAATCAACACCAAAGACTTATGCAATCTCTCGGTCTACATTATGAAAACAGCTAAAACAAACAAAAACATAACAGTGAAACTCCTAGTAATTCCACTAATTCCATAATTGCAATAGTCTATTTCTCTATTAAAACAACAGCGGTTGAGTAAGTGCATTTATTCAGCGATCACAATCGCAAACAATACAGTCGAGATCTCGTGACAGAACACAGACCGGCTGAGTGACGCTTTCATTTAGATGCTAAACTCCAGCTTCTTTATTTTTCAGATCATCTGGTGATCATCGCATGGTTGCCAGATTGCTTCATGAATCAATGTAACAGCGAAGCTCTGATTCGGGGATTAGAACTCTTGATATCTGGCAACCGCGTCGTAGAGGCGTGTAGAGCAGTCTGCAAAAACATCTTATCTCCTTTTTTGACGAAAATAAAGGTTTTTGATAAAGTTTTTATCTTTTAGAATACATTTTAGTCTTGTCTTATTTCGTCAACGAAATTGCACGTTGATATAGTCTTAGTTATCGTTTATTGACCTTATTGTCGTCTCGTCTTCCTCTAGTCTTAGACAGATAGTCGTGGGAAAAAAGCTCGTCAACGAACATTTTTCGTCATAGTCTTCATTAACGAAATTAACACACTATGCATTACATTACACATTTCGGGTAATATAATCGGACTACTTTTGGATTACTTTTGACTTGACTAGTTTATCACATTGATTTAAATAGGATAATATTGCACCATATTGATATAAAAATACAAAGAGTAAGAAAATATATAACAACATGAAGTGCATTAAACATTACATCAAGGTTTCCCAAACTGGGTTTGCGAAAGATTACACAGGGATTATTCGTTTAATGATAATAATTAATTAAATCATAAAAATGTAAGACTCAAATAAATCATTTTCAAATAAAATAATTCGAAATGAATTTTATTTGTTTACATGCATGCCATGTGAACATAACCAATGTCAGAGAACCGTGAATATGCAAATGTGATACTTAATTATTAAGTATTTATTTTTAAATCTCAGGGGTACTGCAAGTAAGTATATAAGGTGAAACTGGTAGGCTGTTTTAAAAAGGAACATTTAAAAGATGAAAAAGAGGGATAATTCTGAATAATTTATTGCTATTGTGTGAATAATATGTAATCATGTAATCCATAAAATCTGATAAGTTTTTAAAAATGTAATCTAATTTCAAGTACTTTATTTTTGGAATCTGATTACTGTATGTATTTCAGATTACATGTAATCAGTTACTATCTAGCTCTGATTACAAGTAACGCAAGTTATGCAATCAGATTACTTTTTCAAGTAACTAGTAAAGTAACACATTACTTTTTAGTTTACAAGAAAATACCTGAGTAAGTGTACATGTGATAGACTAAATGTCAGCCTGCATTTACTCACTCACTAGCACAAAAACACATTCCTCAAAATCAATAAAAACGGTGAAATGCAAACACAGAATTTGATGCAAAACCGCAGTAATTAAATGTTAGATATAACACAAATATCCGGTATATATTTAATCCCATTTGATTAATTAACCCGTCTTTGCTGCTGACCTTCAATGATCCAGTTTCATCGTACTAAAAAAACAAAAATTAGGCTAATTTACATAAACATATTAATTTTTTTATTGCTGAAGAGAGAAAAATGAGCACAGTCCAGATTAGAAAAAGTAACGTAGAAGTAACATAACTCATTACTTTTACTTTTTTAGTTACTTTTTAGAGAGTAACGCAATATTGTAATGCATTACTTTAAAAGTAACTTCCCCCAGCACTGGTTCTTGTGTGTTTGTGTGCAGGTAATGACTCTGGTATCTGGGTTCGGACCTCTCATCACGGCGGGAATGTTCTCGGCCACACTCTCCTCAGCTCTTGCGTCTCTAGTGAGCGCGCCTAAAGTCTTCCAGGTCAGAGTTCACACACACACCATTTAAACCCAATAAATGCCTGATCAGCTATAGACCTTTATAGGACAATCTTAAAATACAATAAAAGACTGGATTACATTGTAAAGAAGCTCTTTAAAGTCCAGTTTCTCCTTGCACAACACAGATTTGAATGTGAATCCGTCCACAGGCTCTATGGCTGTGGTTGTAGATGTTGCTCTAAGGACAACATCTACAAGGCGCTCAAGTTCTTCGCCAAAGGTCACGGGAAAAACAACGAGCCAATCAGAGGATACGTCATACTCATCGGTAAATATAACAGTAATTAAATGATTTCATGTAACAGATGTGATCATGTAACAGCAGTTGTTTGTGTCTCAGCTCAGCTCAAAACCATCGCTCCCATCCACACACACACACACACACACACACCCACTCTCTCTCACACACACACTCACACTCTCTCACACACACACACACACAATACACCTTTCTCTTGTTTTCCAGTACAGATATCCAAATGCTTCTATATGAAGACATACTGTATTACTTGTGAAATTACTTAAAATATTAAGTCTTGCTTTGTGTATTTTATCTCCTTCTATCTTTTTTCTCACAATTGCAAGTTTACATTCTGACTTTTTCCCCTCATAATTGTGTGAATTAACTTGCAATTCTGACTTTTTTCTCAGTATTACTCAATACAAATTTGCAATTACGTGTTATAACTTTAGGATTGTGAGATATAAGTCAGTCTTTTTTCTCAGAATTGCAGTTGCGAGTTTATATCTCACAATTATAAGAAAAGAAGTCAGAATTTCAAGACGTAAACTCGTAATTGCAAGAATTGTGAGATAAAACATCGCAATTGCTTTTTTTTTTAAAATTCAATACCAGAAACGATCTTCCATAAATATGTCAATGGGGTAAGAAAAATAAACAACAGAGCTGATATGTTCTGAGATTTTTTTCCAACAGAGCCTAACTTTAGCACGATGATAAACAACACCAAATACACGTCACATAAAAATATAGAAAATACAATTTAAAAGAAAAAACAATGATTTTACCTTTAGTATATTGAACATTTGTTTTCATTCACAATCATTGGCTTTCTATAATTCATTTATGGGTTTCCTTATATAATTGGCTGAAGATACTGCATATTTGTTGTGTTTTTATAATGCTGTCTATGTAGGCATCTCGTGAGGTTTTGGAACAGACTCACAAACACACCCTATAATGCCACACTAGTTACAGTCTGAAGACTCAGGTAACTGTGTGTTAAAGCTCTGGTGTGTGTGCAGGTTGGAGGCCGGCGTATAAGTACTATAACATGTGGCTGTCTCTGTTCGGAGCCGTGCTCTGCTGTGCCGTGATGTTTGTGATTAACTGGTGGGCTGCATTACTCAGCTACGGCATCGAGTTCTTCCTCTATATTTACGTTACCGTGAAGAAGCCAGGTAAGAGCGCAGATGCAGTCGCTCCTGAAAAAGATAAAGCAGAGAGACATATGTGACCCTGGAGCACAAAACCAGTCATAAGGGTCAATTTTGTGAAATTGAGATTTCTACATCATCTGAAAGCTGAATAAATAAGCTTCCATTGATGTATGGTTTGTTAGGATCGGACAATATTTGAAAATCTGGAATCTGAGGGTGCAAAAAAATCGAAATATTGAGAAAATCATCTTTAAAGTTGTTCAGATGAAGTTCTTAGCAATGCATATTACTAATCAAAAATGAAGTTTTGATATATTTACGGTAGGACATTTACAAAATATCTTTACTTAATATCGTAATGATTTTTGGCATAAAAGAGAAATGTATAATTGTGACCCATACAATGTATTGTTGGCTATTGCTACAAATATCCCCCAGCGACTTAACACTGCTTTTGTGCTGCAGGGTCACAGATGATATAAAAACACAAACACAAGCATGAATGATATAACAGAAGTGTCTCCTGCTTCTCTCAGATGTGAACTGGGGTTCGTCCACTCAAGCCGTGATGTTCATAAACGCTGTGAACAACGCTCTGATTTTATCTACTGTGGACAAACACATCAAGAACTTCAGGTGCGCTCAGGTCAAAGCAGATAAGCGGGTGTTTAATGCAGATTAGATTCTCAGAGTTTCTCCTGAATGTTCTGCTGCAGACCCAAGTGTCTCGTGATGACAGGATCGCCCAGAACCAGACCGGCGCTGCTGGACCTGGCACATTCATTCACTAAGAATTATGGGCTGTGTCTGACCTGTGAGGTGTTTGTGGTGAGCAGATGTTCTCGTTCTCCTCAAACAAACACAAACACATCTCCACACATCAGGGCTTCCTGCGGGACTCTGGAGGCGCATTACGCCGATCTTGATCGTGTGATTAAATCATGTTTTATTAAGCAGATGAAGGTCAGATTTGTCAGACGGCGTGTGTGTTTTAGGGTGCGCGTGATAAGAATCTGCAGGACATGAGCGCTGCTGTTCAGCAGATCCAGCAGTGGCTGAACAAGCAGAAGAGAAAAGCCTTTTACACGCCTGTCGCCAGCGAGAACCTGCAGAGAGGAGCAGAAGCGCTGATGCAGGTCAGTCTGAACACAAACACAGAGATGGGTGGATAGATGTTCTACAGTCTCTGTATCCAACAGGATGTTTTTTACTGTATTATAGTAATGAGAATGAGATTTTCATGAAGACTGTGAATTTAGCGATACAAAGTGTTTAATTGTCATGAAGATAATGTCAAAATCTTAACAGTGCTAAAATAGTGTGTGTGTGTGTGAGTGTGAGTGTGTGTGTGTGTGTGTGTGCGCATTTTTGTGACAAATGAGGACATAAATGTGTATAATGACAAAGGTATGACAGGTATTACAAGGAGAAGATGACTTTTCAGGACATTACCCCATGTCCCCACTTTTCAAAACGCTTATAAATCACACAGAATGGAGTGTATTGACTCTCTCACACACACACACACACACACACACACACACACACACACACACACGCACACACGCACACAGTTCTGTTCTTCCTGCAGCGACGCGTTTGATTTCGAGCACGGGACTGTGATACTGAGAATCAGTCAGGGGATGGACATCTCTCACATCCTCAAAGCAGAAGGTACAACAGCAACAACAAACTCAGAATAACCAGACATGTCATTTAACTTAATGCTCAAATAAACACTGATGAGTTAAAGACGTGATCCAAATATCAGATGATTTAAAGTTTCTTCATCAGGTTTGGAGAAATGCAGCATTGCATCAGTGTCTCAGCAATGGATGCTCTGCAGTGAATGGGTGCCGTCAGAATGAGAGTCCAAACAGCTGATAAAAACATCACAATAATCCACAGCACTCCAGTCCATCAGTTAACATCTGGAGAAGACAAAAGCTGAAACACATCCAGTATTAAGACGTTTATAACTACAATACATTGATTCTATAATCCATAATAAGGCTTCCTCCAGTGAGTCAGTGTTCTGGTGTGAATCAGGAGAGAAATCTGCACAGATCAAGCAGCGTTTAAACAGCTCTAAACTAATATGTGGCTGGATTTTGATGCGAGAGACAACAGCAGATGCACTTTTCACTTTTTTTACACTGATGCAATGCTAAATGATGAATATGTAATGCTGTGTGATTGTCAGAGGAAGTGGAGCGCATGATCATGGAGCAGCAGGCGCTGGAGATGGAGGAGAATGACTTTCAGACACACGGAGGAAAAGGGTTCTTCAACAGGTCCAAGAAAAACTAAAAAAATAAGCTGACCAGCAAAGGTACAGCGGCTCGTTCTCTCTCTCTCTCTCTGAAGCACTTATCATAGCTTTTGGCTCTGAACACAATGCATCAAATGAAGACGTTCTGCAAGTGCATCCATCAGGCAGGAGCTCCAGCGCTCTAATATAAGCTGATTAAATGTGCCTCTGTAAAACCGTCTGTGCTGTTATAATCTAATAGTCTGGTCTCATGTCTCGCCCGCTCCGCTTCTCGGACGTGAAGGTTTTTAATAGGACAGAGCGTCTTAATGGGCTCAAACGCTGGAGACTCAGGTCTTTCTGGATTTACCATTATCTTCATCTTCACTGCCTCTTCTGAAACAGATTCAATCATTGGGTCACGTGCCATTTAGCAGGCGCTCGTAGTCCAAACGACTCATTAAACACTACTTTGTTGGTCTTTTGTGCTGATGTCTCTAATCACTGCGGTCTAATAAAGCACATATGTGACCTTGGACCACAAAACCAGACATAAGGGTCAATTTTTCTAAATTGAGATTTATGCATCAGCTGAAAGCTGAATAAATAATCTTTCCATTGATGTATGGTTTGTTAGGATCGGACAATATTTGAAAATCTGGAATCTGAGGGTGCAAAAAAATCTGAATATTGAGAAAATCATCTTTAAAGTTGTCCAAATGAAGTTCTTAGCAATGCATATTACTAATCAAACATTAAGTTTTGATATATTTACGGTAGGGAATGTACAGAATATCTTCATGGAACATGATCTTTACTTAATATCCTAATGATTTTTGGCATAAAAGAGAAATGTATAATTGTGAGCCATACAATGTATTGTTGGCTATTGCTACAAATATCCCCCAGCGACTCAACACTGCTTTTGTGCTGCAGGGACACATATAGTGGCTACAAACATATTTGGACACTTGAGCCACAATTTAAGATACATGTATTTAAATTAGACAACAAAATGTCAAAACAAGTGTCATTTATTTTAAATAAACATAGCACACACTGCTATCACTGAGATACTATTATAGTTTTTACTAATAGTTTGAATTATTTTTTATCTTCCTTTTCATTTTAGATTGCATTTATATGTTTTTTTAATGTCTGTATAGTTTTATTAATTTTGTCTTTATGTCTATAAAGTTTGTAATTTTAGTTAGAGGCTCATTATAGAGAGGCTTGTGAATTCCCCAGTTGTTTTTATACATAATTGTTTACTTTTATTAGGTTGTGGATTTAAATGTATATTAAGGCATTCTCAAAGACTACTTTTTGTCAAGGTTTATATTTTTTGTTGTTTGAAATGTTGATTTGAAGTGTAGGTTTTTGCATTAGTATTACTACATTCAAACCTGAACACAGAAAGCATTTTGTTAAACAAAACATTCAAATTCTATAGAAATGTAACAAAAATTAACACGAATGCTTTATCAGAGCTTAATCCTTCTGGGTCTGATCTGATTTTAACCTCTTATTTCAGTCTTCTGACTCATTTTGGCTAAATGGTTATAGCATACCAATTCATTTGAGTATGTATAATTCTGTATGTGTGTGTCTGTGAGTGTGTGTGTGTGTGTGTGTGAGTGGATGTATCTGTTTTACACTCTTGAT
>NW_015505380.1:770988-772895 GCF_001515645.1 Sinocyclocheilus grahami
GAATGCTTTATCAGAGCTTAATCCTTCTGGGTCTGATCTGATTTTAACCTCTTATTTCAGTCTTCTGACTCATTTTGGCTAAATGGTTATAGCATACCAATTCATTTGAGTATGTATAATTCTGTATGTGTGTGTGTGTGTGTGAGTGAGTGAGTGTGTGTGTGTGTGTGTGTCTGTGAGTGAGTGTGTCTGTCTGTGAGAGTGTGTGAGTGAGTGTGTGTCTGTGAATGAGTGTCTGTCTGTCTGTGAGAGTGAGTGAGTGAGTGAGTGTGTGTGTGAGTGTGTGAGTGTGTGAGTGTGTGAGTGTGTGAGTGTGTGAGTGTGTGAGTGTGTGAGTGTGTGAGTGTGTGAGTGTGTGAGTGTGTGAGTGTGTGAGTGTGTGAGTGTGTGAGTGTGTGAGTGTGTGAGTGTGTGAGTGTGTGAGTGTGTGAGTGTGTGAGTGTGTGAGTGTGTGAGTGTGTGAGTGTGTGAGTGTGTGAGTGTGTGAGTGTGTGAGTGTGTGAGTGTGTGAGTGTGTGAGTGTGTGAGTGTGTGAGTGTGTGAGTGTGTGAGTGTGTGAGTGTGTGAGTGTGTGAGTGTGTGAGTGTGTGAGTGTGTGAGTGTGTGAGTGTGTGAGTGTGTGAGTGTGTGAGTGTGTGAGTGTGTGAGTGTGTGAGTGTGTGAGTGTGTGAGTGTGTGAGTGTGTGAGTGTGTGAGTGTGTGAGTGTGTGAGTGTGTGAGTGTGTGAGTGTGTGAGTGTGTGAGTGTGTGAGTGTGTGAGTGTGTGAGTGTGTGAGTGTGTGTGAGAGAGTGAGTGTGTGTGTGAGAGAGAGTGTGTGTGTGTGAGTGTGTGAGTGAGTGAGTCAGTGAGTGTGTCTGTCTGTGAGAGTGTGTGAGTGAGTGCGTGAGTGAGTGAGTGTGTGTGTGAGAGAGAGTGTGTGTGTCTGTCTGTGAGAGTGTGTGAGTGAGTGCGTGTGTCTGTCTGTCTGTGAGAGTGAGTGAGTGAGTGAGTGAGTGTGTGTGTGTGAGTGAGTGAGTGCGTGTCTGTCTGTGAGAGTGTGTGAGTGCGTGAGTGAGTGCGTGTGTCTGTCTGTCTGTGAGAGTGAGTGAGTGAGTGAGTGAGTGTGTGTGTGTGAGTGAGTGAGTGCGTGTCTGTCTGTGAGAGTGTGTGAGTGCGTGAGTGAGTGCGTGTGTCTGTCTGTCTGTGAGAGTGAGTGAGTGAGTGAGTGAGTGTGTGTGTGTGAGTGAGTGAGTGCGTGTCTGTCTGTGAGAGTGTGTGAGTGCGTGAGTGAGTGCGTGTGTCTGTCTGTCTGTGAGAGTGAGTGAGTGAGTGAGTGAGTGTGTGTGTGTGAGTGAGTGAGTGCGTGTCTGTCTGTGAGAGTGTGTGAGTGCGTGAGTGAGTGCGTGTGTCTGTCTGTCTGTGAGAGTGAGTGAGTGAGTGAGTGAGTGTGTGTGTGTGAGTGAGTGAGTGCGTGTCTGTCTGTGAGAGTGTGTGAGTGCGTGAGTGAGTGCGTGTGTCTGTCTGTCTGTGAGAGTGAGTGAGTGAGTGAGTGAGTGTGTGTGTGTGAGTGAGTGAGTGCGTGTCTGTCTGTGAGAGTGTGTGAGTGCGTGAGTGAGTGCGTGTGTCTGTCTGTCTGTGAGAGTGAGTGAGTGAGTGAGTGAGTGTGTGTGTGTGAGTGAGTGAGTGCGTGTCTGTCTGTGAGAGTGTGTGAGTGCGTGAGTGAGTGCGTGTGTCTGTCTGTGAGAGTGTGTGAGTGAGTGAGTGTGTCTGTCTGTGAGAGTGTGTGAGTGAGTGCGTGAGTGAGTGAGTGAGTGAGTGCGTGTGTCTGTCTGTCTGTGAGAGTGAGTGAGTGAGTGAGTGAGTGGGTGAGTGTGTCTGTCTGTGAGAGGGTGTGAGTGGGTGAGTGAGGGGGTGAGTGGGGGGGTGT
>NW_015505380.1:773977-774301 GCF_001515645.1 Sinocyclocheilus grahami
GAGTGTGTGAGTGAGTGCGTGAGTGAGTGAGTGTGTGTGTGAGAGAGAGTGTGTGTGTCTGTCTGTGAGAGTGTGTGAGTGAGTGCGTGTGTCTGTTTTACACTCTTAATGTTTTAGAGTGTAACCCCTTCCTTGCTGTCCACTTTTTTACCGTATTGTAGTTTAAATATTGATTTTATTTTACATAGTTGCAGTGTTACGGTCACACCAGTTCATAGGTGTGTGTGTGTGTACAAGTGTGTGTGTGTGTGTCTGTCTGTGAGAGTGTGTGTGTGTGTGTGTGTGTGTGTGAGAGAGTGTGTGTGTGTGTGTGAGTGTGTGTGT
>NW_015505380.1:774361-790129 GCF_001515645.1 Sinocyclocheilus grahami
GTGTGTGTGTCTGTCTGTGAGAGTGTGTGAGTGAGTGCGTGAGTGAGTGAGTGTGTGTGTGAGAGAGAGTGTGTGTGTCTGTCTGTGAGAGTGTGTGAGTGAGTGCGTGTGTCTGTTTTACACTCTTAATGTTTTAGAGTGTAACCCCTTCCTTGCTGTCCACTTTTTTACCGTATTGTAGTTTAAATATTGATTTTATTTTACATAGTTGCAGTGTTACGGTCACACCAGTTCATAGGTGTGTGTGTGTGTACAAGTGTGTGCGTGCGTTTTGTTTTTTCCCCATTTTCCATTCATTTCCTATGGTCTGTCATTTTTGACCGAAGACCATGAGTGTGACAATTTTTTTTTATGACCACTTAGCTTTTTCGAATCATGTCCTCAATTTTTTTGTGTGTTCACATACCAAGTGCCATAAAAGTCACCAAGTTTCGTACCATTCTGGTGAAGCTACGATTTAAAAAAATTCTCTGGTCAGAAATGACCGAAGACCGCACAAGGGTTAAACTAAATGAAAATAAGACATTTTTCCTTGGCAACTAGTTAAAAAAATTTTTTTCAGGAAATGTTTATTTTATTTCAAGGAACAAAAATATTGTTTTATTGGTTTTGGTTTTAGTTCATTTAAAAAAAAAAAACAATTTTAATATATTTATTTTATTTGAAGCTACAATACTGTTTTACACTCTTAATGTTTTAGAGTGTAACCCCTTCCTTGCTGTCCACTTTTTTACCGTATTGTAGTTTAAATATTGATTTTATTTTACATAGTTGCAGTGTTACGGTCACACCAGTTCATAGGTGTGTGTGTGTGTACAAGTGTGTGCGTGCGTTTTGTTTTTTCCCCATTTTCCATTCATTTCCTATGGTCTGTCATTTTTGACCGAAGACCATGAGTGTGACAATTTTTTTTTATGACCACTTAGCTTTTTCGAATCATGTCCTCAATTTTTTTGTGTGTTCACATACCAAGTGCCATAAAAGTCACCAAGTTTCGTACCATTCTGGTGAAGCTACGATTTAAAAAAATTCTCTGGTCAGAAATGACCGAAGGCCGCACAAGGGTTAAACTAAATGAAAATAAGACATTTTTCCTTGGCAACTAGTTAAAAAAAATTTTTTCAGGAAATGTTTATTTTATTTCAAGGAACAAAAATATAGTTTTATTGGTTTTGGTTTTAGTTCATTTAAAAAAAAAAAACAATTTTAATATATTTATTTTATTTGAAGCTACAATAAAAAAAAAAGGTTTTAGTGAACTATAGTATTAAAAGAACACTTTTTCAACAAAACATTCCTCAAGATGAAGTTTGCTAAATTTCAAAATATGAGACAATAAATATATTATTCTAAATGAACACAAAATGTCTTGGACATTGAACACTATACATGTAACTCAGAAAGTGGATTTAGTTCTGAGAAACATCATTTGAATGCAGATGCTACTTGACTTAATATTTAGTATCTTTTGCAATCAAATTCAGAGATTTTTTGGCGTGACTTCGGTGTCAGAAAATCCAGACTCGCATTAGTTCTGCAGTCCACTTCAAACACATTAACACTAAACACTGTCTGGATTTTGATCGTAAAGGTCACCTGTGTGTCCAGAAGAGCTGAGAGATGTTGCTTTCCTTCCTCAGTCTCTCTGGATGTTCCTCAGACATCAGGTCTGGTGAAGATGAACCAGCGTCTGGTGGAGGCCAGCAGACAGTTCCAGAAGAAACAGGACAAATGGACGAACAGGACAAAGAGGAGTGTGTCAGATTTGATTGATTTCTTTCCCAAACGGCAGAGACTGCTCTAAAATACGAGACACTATTTGTTTATTCAATAACTGTTTTATTTCCTATTTGGGTTAATGTACACTACCGGTAAAAAGTTTGGGAGCAGAATGAATTTAGCATATGATAAGAAAAAACCTTTTCTTATTATCGATGCTGAAAACTGCTTTTGCTGCTTGATGTATTTGTGAAAACTGTGATACACTCCCATTCAAAAGTACGGGGGAAATATGATTTAAAAAAAAAAAATATTCAGCAAGAATGCATAAAATGTATCAAAAGTGACAGAAAAGACATTTATAATGTTGATTTCAAAGAAATTTCGATTTTTTAAAACTTCCTATTCATCAAAAACCACCAAAAGTCATTTTGACCTAAAATATCATGAATCACTCTGAATCAAAGCCATGACTGAATTCAACACGCAACATAATGAGCTATAAATAGCCTGATTTAATATGGAAAGCCATATGGGTCATAATTCGCACGCTTTCCACCGCCGTATCGATTCGTGATGTAGCTGAAGCTAAACTATTAGCCTTATTAGGTCAAACAGGCTTTGTAGTTCACGCGTGTTCCAGTATCGACGGAAAATCTCATAATGAGCATTGTGACGAACACCTAATTCATATATCAAACTAGGCTGATAAAAGTTTATAAATCTAAATGTTTTGGCTCCAAATATGACATGCATTTAATAAAGTTTGAAAAATGGGATTACAAAGGTAACAAAATAAAAGCTTTAAGGAGTCAAATTTTGCCCTATAAGGTTAATTTCTGTCATTGATCAGACGGTGTTCCTTAAAAAAAAATATGTATATATATATATTTTTTTTTAAATGTAAGCGCATAAAATAACTTCCAAATGTGCACTCATTCATGACTCGTGTGATAACTTTATGAGACAAAAGCTGATTCAGGGGCATTTCCCCCTACATCTAGAATTGTAAGAGCTGCACTTGCCATCTTCGCGCTCTTGCAAACTGGATGCTCCGACTTGCCGTAGAGTCCTCGTAGCCATGAGAGGTGTGTCCATGTAGATGAGCAAATAAATCTGCATCTTAAGTGGCGTGTGGCGTTATGAAAACGGCGTTTTAATATCGATACGGCGGTGGAAAGCGTGCGAATTATGACCCATATGGCTTTCCATAATTTAACATCACTGCTGCATACTGTAATGAAGACAATACTCAGTGTACACCGCGCAGTATGCAGTATGCAGTCTGCACTGACTCTACACTGCCCTCTACTGGACACACCACAGCTCTGCGTCTAAACAAAAGCATTTTAGTGTCAATGTATTCAGAGTGATCCATTAAAGTATCTTATTTTTGTCAAGTATAGTGATACTTTTGTAAATATATTCACTAACGGCCTAATCACTGATTAAATAATTTATTGTGATTTAAAGCAGTGATAGTATTGTGAAGGAAACTGCCGGTAATACCGCGGTATTTTAACGGTTGATTCAAACCAAGAACGACACAACTCCAAACGAGCTGTGAACCGTTTGTACGAGTATTCGCCGGATAACACGTGTTTAACGTGATTAATTATCATAATTAATTTCACCTGAGTGTTTAACGCCATCGTGACGCGGTTTTTCCCTCAGAATGCGCCGTTTAAGGGTCACGTGACTCCGCTTCGTTGTTTCTCACACAAACAGATCGACCGACTACAGAGAACTACACACAGCACAAAAAACTACAACTCCCAGAATGCAAACAACAACAACAACAAATATGGCGGATTAACTTACCGTTGAAGATGCTGGTTTGGCGCGTTTCTGTGGCTGCTGTTCGCGGCTTAAACGGATTGGGTGTCGGACGCGGCGCTGGAGGTATATAACAACACGACACAACGCGAAATAACCGTTAATAACGGACAGCAGCGCGACGCTCCGTGATATCACAGCCGCTACAGAATAACATGTGATCTCACTTCTATCTTACAGTGACACGGAGAAGGTAATGAATGTAGTATGTCTGCTATATTGATAAACAATGACTACTTCCGGTTTCTCCCGCATACTGGCTTCATAACGACGACTTGGGATGGGCGGGATCATCGCGTAACAATATCGATTCTGAAGTGCTTTTTTTTTTTTACCATTAATTTTATTTATTTATCAAAAAACTCGGTGCATAAAATAAGCTTCCAAGTAGAAAAACAGACTATATTAGCGAATAATTGTGTTGTATAGAACGATTTCTCCCGCTCACTGAAAGACCGAACCAGCCAATCACAGACAGCCTTTTACAAATCCTCCAAGGTGCACCTCTGTAACTTGTCTATCTGTATGGAACAAATATGCTCCCTTTTAGGGGTAGTTGCACCTGTGAGGTTACTGCACCAGTAAAGGGCTAAAATACAATTAGAGTATATTTTATTTGTGACAGTGTAAACCAAAAAAAGGCCTATGAAATGTTCAAAAACATGGCTTTATATATGTATGATTACGGATTAGATTCTTTTAATAGCTTAAAAGCTCAGTTTAAGGTATCGATATGGACGATACTGGGCTTGAAAATATCAGTATCGGATCGAAAATAAAATAAGAGGCATCGGCCATCCCTAGACTAATTTAAGATTAAATTAATTTAGATTAAACGTCCTCTTTTTGACGGTCACGCAGCACCGGGGTTGCCAGGTTTTCACAACAAAATCCGCCCAATTGCTACTCAAAATAGACCAAAAGTAGCCCAATCGCGTTTCGAGAGGGTTCCCAGTAAATTCGGGTAAAATTAGCGTTTTTTGTGTGTGTTAAATATCAAGTTTTTGGGGTCGCGGCAACAGTAAAGTAGCCCAATTCCGCGGGAAAACGGCGGACTTGGCAACACCGAGCAGCACCCACCACTCAGAGCGTTTCCCGCCGCAGAGCCATTCAAAAAAGCATTTGGCGCGCTTTATTTCTCCAGTCAGTCGCGCTTAACTGTCTGTGGTGCTTCTCCTCGCGCTCGTCAGTAAGATGCCCTGCTCTGGAGTTACAGAAGCGGCTTCTCCGCAGAAGAGACGCAAGAGCGACGCGCTGGACGGACGCGAAGACCCGAAGGTGCTCAAATTCGCCAAGCTGACAGAAAACGCCACGACACCGAGCCGAGGATCGAACCGGGCCGCGGGGTTCGACCTGTACAGGTGAGACCCGAGAGGAACCGTTTCTGTGTTTCTGCAGAACTCCCGTCTGCGGTGTTTAACCCCTCTTAATTCTGTTAAATATGTTTCAACCTGTAGAAAACATCTTTATGTTAGTATTTACTGCATTTGATGAACTGTGATGAGTTGTTCTGCGCATGCGCGCTGCTCTGCACGTGGCTAGATTCAAGCACATTTCTCTCTCTAGATGCATTCATTTATTTCTCCTTCTAAATTCCGCGTTTTTAGGCTCTTTTTATAAGCTTGTAATTCTAGTACTTCCTGCTGCTTGTGTGCATTGTGTGATTAGATAACGTTAGTGTTGTGCACATGCATGCTGCAATGCTTATGATCATATTAATCTCTTGCATTGATTTTTCCCTCTTAATTCCGCGTTTTTATACTCTTTTTTTTGTGAGGTTACTGCACCAGTAAAGGGCTAAAATACAATTAGAGTATATTTTATTTGTGACAGTGTAAACCAAAAAAAGGCCTATGAAATGTTCACAAACATGGCTTTATATATGTATGATTACGGATTAGATTCTTTTAATAGCTTAAAAGCTCAGTTTAAGGTATCGATATGGACGATACTGGGCTTGAAAATATCAGTATCGGATCGAAAATAAAATAAGAGGCATCGGCCATCCCTAGACTAATTTAAGATTAAATTAATTTAGATTAAACGTCCTCTTTTTGACGGTCACGCAGCACCGGGGTTGCCAGGTTTTCACAACAAAATCCGCCCAATTGCTACTCAAAATAGACCAAAAGTAGCCCAATCGCGTTTCGAGAGGGTTCCCAGTAAATTCGGGTAAAATTAGCGTTTTTTGTGTGTGTTAAATATCAAGTTTTTGGGGTCGCGGCAACAGTAAAGTAGCCCAATTCCGCGGGAAAACGGCGGACTTGGCAACACCGAGCAGCACCCACCACTCAGAGCGTTTCCCGCCGCAGAGCCATTCAAAAAAGCATTTGGCGCGCTTTATTTCTCCAGTCAGTCGCGCTTAACTGTCTGTGGTGCTTCTCCTCGCGCTCGTCAGTAAGATGCCCTGCTCTGGAGTTACAGAAGCGGCTTCTCCGCAGAAGAGACGCAAGAGCGACGCGCTGGACGGACGCGAAGACCCGAAGGTGCTCAAATTCGCCAAGCTGACAGAAAACGCCACGACACCGAGCCGAGGATCGAACCGGGCCGCGGGGTTCGACCTGTACAGGTGAGACCCGAGAGGAACCGTTTCTGTGTTTCTGCAGAACTCCCGTCTGCGGTGTTTAACCCCTCTTAATTCTGTTAAATATGTTTCAACCTGTAGAAAACATCTTTATGTTAGTATTTACTGCATTTGATGAACTGTGATGAGTTGTTCTGCGCATGCGCGCTGCTCTGCACGTGGCTAGATTCAAGCACATTTCTCTCTCTAGATGCATTCATTTATTTCTCCTTCTAAATTCCGCGTTTTTAGGCTCTTTTTATAAGCTTGTAATTCTAGTACTTCCTGCTGCTTGTGTGCATTGTGTGATTAGATAACGTTAGTGTTGTGCACATGCATGCTGCACTGCTTATGATCATATTAATCTCTTGCATTGATTTTCCCTCTTAATTCCGCGTTTTTATACTCATGTATAATTGTGACCCATACAATGTATTGTTGGCTATTGCTACAAATATCCCCCAGCGACTTAACACTGCTTTTGTGCTGCAGGGACACATATGATGTCTTGTTCTCTGACAAACTGAACCAAAAAAAGACAAAAATACTGCTCTTAATGATGACATGCATGTTTTTCCAACACAGTGAAGAAGGGCGACCGCATCGCTCAGCTTGATGCTTTGCTGTGGTCTCACATGTGTGGTGTGTCTACAGCTGGCGTGGTGGATGAGGACTACAGGGGGAATCTGGGAGTCGTGCTCTTCAACTTCAACAACGAGCCGTTTGAAGGCGAGACCGCAGCTACTGCAGATTCATTATAACCTAAAAAGCTCTTGAATCAGAGCAGAAAGTCTTGCATTCATGAAGTCGTGACATTAAATGTTGCATGCACTGCAAAAGCTGAACCTTCAGAGCGAGTATCTAAATATCTTTAAAGATGCATTTACCCGAGATGCAAACTGAACACACGTGACCCTGGAGCACAAAACCGGTCATTTTTGTGAAATTGTGATTTATGCATCAGCTGAAAGCTGAATAAATCATCTTTCCATTGATGTATGGTTTGTTAGGATCGGACAATATTTGAAAATCTGGAATCTGAGGGTGCAAAAAAATCTAAATATTGAGAAAATCATCTTTAAAGTTGTTCAAATGAAGTTCTTAGCAATGCATATTACTAATCAAACATTAAGTTTTGATATATTTACGGTAGGACATTTACAAAATATCTTCATGGAACATGATCTTTACTTAATATCCTAATGATTTTTGGCATAAAAGAGAAATGTATAATTGTGACCCATACAATGTATTGTTGGCTATTGCTACAAATATCCCCCAGCGACTCAACACTGCTTTTGTGCTGCAGGGGCACATATGATGTCTTGTTCTCTGAGAAACTGAACCAAAAAAGACAAAAATACTGCTCTTAATGATGACACGCATGTTTTTCCAACACAGTGAAGAAGGGCGACCGCATCGCTCAGCTGATCTGCGAGAGGATCTGTTACCCGGAGCTGCAGGAGTTACAGGTACACGCTGCTGTGGTTAACATGCATGCTTCACTCGTATGACTCCGCAGTCTGCTGTATTTGCGTGGTGTTTTCTGGTTTCAGACGCTGGATGAGACGGAGAGAGGAGCGGGAGGCTTCGGATCCACCGGCACCAACTGAAACTGTTAAATGTTAATGTTGTAAACATTAAAATGTTAATCACATTTATAGTTAAATGGTGTAAAATGCGTTCATTTCAAGGAGAGAAATGTAATTAATTTCTCACTTAATGACATTGTGTCTCAGTGAAATAAACAGTTCTTTATGTGAAATGTCAGAAGGTTGTTTTTTCCCCCGACGTCTTAAGATTACATTTCACACAGTGTTGATCATTCTGCTTTTATTTGCAATCTATTAACCCGTTTTTTTCTACATCTATCTTGTAATTATTATTTTGTGCTTTTATTTTATTCCCCACTTAATTTTGCACGCCGTCTCCAATGCAGAGCAGGGTTTTTGTCGTGTAACCCTCATGTTGTGCTCTGGTCATTCTGACCTGGAGAGGATTTTCTTTTTCTTGCACGAAGCCTCGCTGTGCTCACACGGGATATAACGACTTCCCTCAAACAATCTGGATCATTTTTGTGCTTTTGGGGGATTTTGGCATTCTCCTTCAAAAATGACCATTCTACAAAAAATGCTTTCTAATACCAAATATTGGACTCGGTCTAATCAACTTGTTTTCTTTCAGTTCACACCAGTTTAGTGTTGTGTTTTAACAGACCGATTGCAGCCGCATTTTTTTTCACTTAAACAGAGTTGCATAAACTCAGATCAATGTGGCTTTTAATCAGTCAGTTCCAAAAAGAAACAACCTGTGCTGATTGAAAGAAAACAAGCTAATAAAAAAAGATTGAATCCAGTATTTAGTGATTAAAATGCCAGGAAAGATGAACCGTTTTTAAAGAGGGGTAGTTTTTGACCAGAAACACAATTTTGTAAACTACTTCCAGCAGCACAAGGGTTAAAGAGAACTAAATTGAACCGTGTAAGTGACTGTCTAGAGGTCCGCTCATAAAAACAGCAGCAGACCGAGGTTTGGACAAAATAAATCTCAAATATAAGTTTTCATCGGTGGCACGTTTGATCATTGCGTCATTCACAGACTTGCATCTAGATTTAGTGTGTTTTGTTCAGGTCTAAGATACTCGTTATCTTTACCCTTACTATAAAGTACAATGGTGATCTCAGATGATAACACTAGTACTGTGCTGAATGATACATTTATGGAAATTACATCCACAAAATACATTTACCTCCTATCGCATTATATGTTTGAATCATTTCAATCGCATGTTATTGGAGATCTAGAGAACACTGATATTTAGATCAACGTGATATTTCCTGATTCACTGATATTATTTTTGTATATACAACCGCAAGTGAAGTTCACTTTAAAGAACATTTGCATTTTTACTTATAGAGATAATTCATGGAAAATTTGCCATGCTAAGTGGAAGATTTTTGCCAAGATTTCAACTGCTAGAAAAACAAATGCTATTAAAATCAACCTCATGTTATTCCCACTATGACCACTAGATGGCAGAGGATCATTCATTGTCTTATTTCTCATTTCCACTCCGTAATATACTTCTTTTCACATGTTTTGCTTTTAGATTTATATTTAGACATTATAAAACCACTATTACAACATTTAAAAGTTCAGCATAGTTTTATATTGAAGTGAGAAGCAGTTTTCAACTCACCGGATCTGCTTGAATCACACAAATGGACTATTTAGAATTTTTAAAGCGGGAATTTTCAGCGAAAGGTGGCTAGTTTGTATCCTAGTTTACAATCTTCTCAGTTTCTCTCCAATGCCCATTCACAAACATGTTTTATTACATTTTTTGACCAATAGAGATACAGAAATGAACTGATATGAATCACTTCGCCCTCTTAGGCAGCAAATGTTTAATGACTTCATGACTCACAATGAAGAAGAAAAAGAGAATAGGATAAGCGTAGCTATTTCTCTTAGTTCACTTGGACACTGCTGTCCTCATTTTCATGCATTGTTTCTCTTCTCCCCTTCATCTGTTCTGTTCTGCGCCCCAGACGTTTCCTCCTCTATTCATTTTGGTCGAGTAACAGCAATGCGCCAAAGGCCGAGCAGTTGATATGTACTCCGTTTATAATAAATATATTTTTGTGCTCATTAAAAATGCTAAAATAATTTTTAACAACTACGCTTTTGATTATTAATAACGTTTATTATAAAGATTTTTTACAGAATGATTTCGGCAAATTGTTTGCGCCACTGCTGTACTGTTATAAAGATCTGTGATTTACAAGCAGCAGAATTTCATCATATAATATCAGCATCTGCAGCAAATTCATATTTTTGCCTCTCTGAATAAAATTGAGCTGTTCTTGCGATATGAGCCGCAGAAGCCTGATGGATCATGTGATACTCATAAAAAAACAAACTTTCTTGTAATATATTTTGTCTAATCAACCGTTCCATTTTTAAAAAATGACTATTATGACTATAATTGAGTATTATTCGATATGTCAGGCTTTTGAGAATACCACTGTATTACCAATTAGGGTTAAAAAAGGTGGAAAATTTCGGAAATATTCCAGAAATGTTGGAAACTTTCCAGGATATTTTTGGAAATTTTCCACCCCTTTGCAACCCTATTGCCAATGCATGTAACGCAGCAGTATTATTCTCACGATACGACGCCAACATGGTCAGCTGCTCAGTTATAAACTCTGGAATGAACTGTTATTTTTCCACGAGGAACCGAGCGAGAACGAGTGCTTCTGAGAGCCGATGGAGTTCGGAGGCCGCTCTGAAAGAAGGCCAGCGCTCGAGTCGCCCGTACAACCAAAAATATGTTTTTATTGTGAATGTACATCTAACCCCCTCACGAGTGTGAAGACAGAACAGAACGTGGTCGTACAGACTCTCATCGCCGGAGGCCACAGGTGTGTGTGGATCAGTGCATATGGATCGAGTCACAGAAACACAGTTTACAAGTAGTTGGTCATTATAAGAAGCACCATTACAAACCCCTCCGCTCCAGGGGTCCTCTAGTTTACAAATGCGTTCGCGAGTAAAAAGGTGACACGGTTACAGTATAGACACACTTAAATTACATGGACAGGGTTTCTGCAGGTCTCACAAAGGTCTGCATTCGCTCTTACACAATCTGAGGGCTTACAAAGGTCTGGAAGCGGAGCAGAAAGTCTTGAACTCGTAAGTGTTGCGCGCACTGCAAAAAATGAATCTCTCCCTCAGTATTTCTGTCTTGGGTTTCCAGTGCGAATATCTAAACCTGTTTAAATCGAGATACACTTACTGGAGACGCAACATGAACACGTGATGTAAAAAACGAGACGTTTCCGTCCACATTTTCATGCAAATTTTGGAATATTGCATAAAACACTGGATTGGAAATGCCAAGATGCGCATGAAATGTACAACATTTTAAAAACTCGATTGAGGAGGATCGTTTTTATTCAAAAAAGAAGACATGCACGTTAACTACAATGGAAACACGTTAACCAAGGTCTGGAATCGGAGCAGAAAGTCTTGAACTCGTAAGTGTTGCACGCACTGCAAAAAATGAATCTCTCCCTCAGTATTTCTGTCTTGGGTTTCCAGTGCGAATATCTAAACCTGTTTAAATCGAGATACACTTACTGGAGACGCAACATGAACACGTGATGTAAAAAACGAGACGTTTCCGTCCACATTTTCATGCAAATTTTGGAATATTGCATAAAACACTGGATTGGAAATGCCAAGATGCGCATAAAATGTGCAACATTTTAAAAACTCGATTGAGGAGGATCGTTTTTATTCAAAAAAGAAGACATGCACGTTAACTACAATGGAAACACGTTTACTCAATAAATTCTTTAATGTGCAACAAAGAAGTCATGTGACTTTGCCTCTACAGATCATGTGACTGGATATGTAGACTAACTGATCTCATATGTTATTTTAATGCAATAAGCCCCGTGAAGTTGTGGTTTAAAGTGAATTTATAACAGCTAAGGGGCGTTATTAGGTACGACGCGGAGCTGTTATAGATTCACTGTAAACCACGGCTTCACGGGGGTTACTGCTTTTATAAAACGGTTATTCCATATACGCAGTAAGGTTTCACAAAATAAAACGGAGCAAATAAAGTGTAGTGATATTAATAAACACAGTATTCTTCCACCAAACAATGTAGCGCCTCAGAAACAGTTGTGGTTGCTACAAAGTGGTTGCCGAGCAACACACAGAAGTAAACAAAGGTGTGTGTTACTTTGTAGCGTCGACTCTACAACAGCTTCGAACGCGGCTCAGCCAATCAGAGTCAAGCACCGGAACTCTCCGCTTTATAATAATAATTATGAAATGCCTGAGCCAGTCTGTCATCAAAATGATTTGATATAATCACCTCCATAACTCTCAAACAATTACATTTCCAAACATCAGGCATCTGAATGCAAGATCACATGACTGTTTGATATTGCGTTTGGCCTGCGCACGCTCTAAGACACAAGCCATTTATTATTTAGGAAAAAAGCCACGCGTGTCCCGTTGCAGCAACTTTCATTTTTATTACTGATATTTTGCAAGTCGTTCGATTTTTCTTTTTGAGCACGTGGGATTGAAGCAGTGCTTCACTCGCAGATGTTTTATGCAATATTCTACTTCCCCGCATAAGTTAAATTTGAAACTTTGGATGGAAAATTACTTTTCCATTTTAATTCATTTTTCTGAACCCATCAGCAGATATTTGTTCATTTTTCATTGCGTTTTTGAGAAGTCTGAACAGCGTCAAAATGATTCCATTCACACAAATCCGCGAAAATGACTACAAACGCTGTATTATTCATGCCGGACCAGTAGTTGGCGATATAAACAGTTAAAGTTTTTCACCAAGTTTCACGTGCTTTCGTAGTTTACACAGAGACGTTTTCATAAAAGTCCCCAAAATGCTGCTGAATGGCCAAAACACACAAAAAGTTTTCCATTTTTAGTTGAAAATAGTGCCATGTTAACACCCCCCTTAATCATAAACTCACTTACTTTTAATAAAGCTTTTAGAAAACAAGACTTCTTATTTAGTCACTTTCAGTGTTGGGGAAAGTTGCTTTTAAAAGTTATGCATTACAATACTGCGTAGCTCCATAAGAAGTAACTAATTGCGTTACTTAGTTACTTTTTAAGGAAAGTAATCCTTTGTTACTTTTGCGTTACTTTTTGTCAACGGCACTGGGCTTGTTTACTTGTTCTTAACAACAAAACCGAAAAGTAATATGTTAAGGCCCTTTCACACTAAAAGTGAGATGAATAAACCTAAATAATTACTCGACACAGGGACAGGAGAGCCGTCAGTAACTTGCGTTACTTATTTGAAAAAGTAACTATATTATTTTCCTGTGATTTTAAAAGTAATGTGTTACCTTACTAGCTACCTGAAAAGGTATTTGATTACGTAACGTGTTACTTGCAATGCATTACCCACAACACTGGTTACTTTGCTGCTCCAGTAAATGTAACTTGATTTCAGGATCTTGAGACATTTGCACTGGAAAACAAGAGACGATATTGAGGAAGAAGAGCCGTTTTTGCAGTGTGATCAGAAGATACAGTAACAGTTATTGACATATTCTAGTGTTTCTGAGCACAGATATTCAAAACATAAGCTGTTTTTGTTTTGTGTATTGAATGAGAAAGTAATGGAGATCTTTTGGAAGTGGTGTTTTTTCAAACGCTGATGGATTTACATTCAGGGAGCATCCTGATGCATCGTGTTCCATTCGATTTATTTCCTTGACCTTCGTAAGAGCCGCAGGAACCCCGTTAGAATAGTTGCAGAGAAGAGAAAGGCTAGCGTCGGGCAGCCGCAGACGGCGTGGGTCGGTTATTACAGCGCTCACGTGACTAGCACCGGTAAGATACGACAGACTGAGCCAGAGCGAGAACCGGTAGGGTTGAGAATCGAAAACCAATTCCAATTCCAGAATCCTAAATTAATTCCTGTGTGTGCATCTTTTATTTTTAGCTGGCGAAAAGGGGCTTTTAAAAGATGTATTTGTCTTTGAATCATCCATTCAAAAGATTCATTCAAAAACACTGATTCGTTCAGTAATGAAACGAGTCAATCTCGAGTGAGTCATTGAATCATTCCGTGAGATTTTGTTTACTTGTCTAATATGTTTTCTCCAGAATTGTGAGAGAACTACAACCTCCATTAAAAAATAAAAAAAGTCTAAATGTATCCAGAATCAGCTCTATTTTGCACACAAACAGCTCATAATCGATTCGAAATCGATTTGTGTTTATGGTATTCAGCAGGCAATTAAATGTTTTTTAAAAAGAGACACAGAATAATAAATAAGTTCGATATCTAAATCGTCGCCTTGGAATTATAAGGTTCTATCTGACATGCTTCACACATTCCTATTCTGTCACACCTTATTTACATTATGTGATGTTTCTTTTGTAAGCTGTGTACATTTTGAGCTTTTGTAAAGAAAATATGGAACGCAAAATCTATGAATCTCAGTATCTCAAAACTGCTCAGAATGCAGACAGAACCTTATAACCGCAAGGCAGCGAAACGTTTGACTTGATTTTTTTAACCACGTTGGAATCGAAACTGGGAATTGGTGAGCAGAATCGGAATCGGATTCAAACGATACCCAACCCTAGCGATGTGTAATGCGAGCGTATGATGCGGTGCGTGCTGCTCTTTGGGCGCGGCTGCTGCGGTCTGTCCGAGTGTCCGTCAGTGCAGGACGATCTGGACGCTGATGTGCAGAGCGTCTCCTCGCTGCCCGCTGAGGTAGTCTGTGTCGGGCCGCTCTGGGCTGCCGGTCTGCGGCACGCTGCGGATTCGTAAATAATACGCTCCCGGCTGGAGAGCTCTCTTCTTGGATATGTGCAGGTAGCTGACGCCGTCCTTCTGGTTCATGCGGAACAGACCGTCGTCGTTGCTGTAGTCGATAGCGTAGCGCACGTGGTTAGCGAGCGTGGACAGCGCCGGCACAAAGTCGATGATGTGGTCTTTGCTCTTCAGTGTGCTGATGTTCAGACGCAGCTGCAGCGTATCATCCACGTCTACACTGGCCAGACTGACCCAGTCCAGATCGTTCTGCACACACACACACAGTAATTATATTACAGTTACTATCCATAAAACAGCTTGTTATGACTGATTTAAAGTCCAACAAGATTGTGATTTTTGTGTTGGGTAATAATATTAAAATTAAATTCATATAATTATATTTATTTAATTTTCACCAGGTCGAGAAACACAAACTGTGTCAGATCATTCTACTCCTACACACTGAACAACTGTTAACTGGTAAAGCACTATTTAAAAATGTATATTTGACATTATCATTCATGCATTTGGCAGATGCTTTTATCTTACATTGCATTCAAGGCTTAAATTTTAAATAATAATTATAATAATTCGTTACATTTATATAGAGCTTTTCTGGGTACTCAAAGCACTTTACATGAAAGCGGGGGAACAGTTCTCTCATCTTCAGAATGTGTCTGTGTTGTTGTGAGCTCTGATTTGATCATTTCTGTGAATTTGAGCAGCAGAAAGAGTGAATGGACATCATACATGACTTCACTGCACTGCTGTGCGTCACTCATGTAATGCACCTCTTTGGGGTTTAAAGTTCATTCACATCTGAATTTTCTGCATCAATGTATTTGTCTTGAGTTTTGGTTAGTTAGGATAAGATAGTTATGCATTTACACATTTAGATGTTTACAATCTGTGGTTTTAAAGGTTATAAGAGCTCATAAGCATCTCAGTGAGCGCTGGATTACCTGAAGCTCCTCGGTTTCGTTGGCGTTCCTGCGTTTGCGGCCCTTCTTCGGATAACCGTTGATCTTACACTCGTAGCAGGCCTCGGGAGAGAGAGCGTTCTCGTCTCCATCAGCGGCGGGAGTGTGAGGAGATCCAGCCGACAGCCCCGTGCCCGACAGACAGTGCCTGAGACACACACACACACACAGACACAGACACACACACACACACAGAGACACACATGCACGCACGCACCCACGCACACACACACACGCATGCACACACACAGACAGACACACACGCACTCACACGCACAGACACGCACACACAGACACACGCACGCACGCACACAGACACACACACACATGCACGCACG
>NW_015505380.1:791677-795974 GCF_001515645.1 Sinocyclocheilus grahami
CACACAGACACACACACACACGCACGCACACAGACACACACACACGCATGCACACACAGACACAGACAGACACACACATGCACGCACACACAGACACACACACGCACGCACGCACGCACGCACACAGACACACGCACGCACACACAGACAGACACACACACACACGCACACAGACACACACACACGCATGCACACAGACAGACACACGCATGCACACAGACACACACACACACGCACGCACACACACACGCACACACACACACACACACACACACGCACACACGCACGCACACAGACACACACACACACGCACGCACACACAGACAGACAGACACACACCACAAAACATCAGAATCCGCAGAACACTGATGTGCTCATCAAGTAGGAAACTGTACAGTAGTCCTGATGTATGCGTTTGTGTTCTTTTAGTATTATTTCTGTACTATTAGAGTATTTACAATATTTTAAATTTGTTTTATTTTTATATTTAAAGTTTATTTTAATTTGAATTTTTTTGGTTTTGACATTTTTATTAGTTTTTGTTTTTAATAATTCTATTTTGCTTTATTTTCATTTCAGTCTTAGTACTTCAAATAAATTTTATTCAGTTTGTTGCCAAGACAACATTTCTAATTTAAGTTTTTTTAAATTTGAGATTATATTATTTAGTTTACATATCTAATATTTTATTTTAATTCCCAAAAAACATTTTTAATAATTTCAGCTTCACTACTTGTTCAGTTTGATGCTATAATATCATACGTTTAGTTTTTGTTTTTTACATTTGAATCTAATATTTTATTTTAGTTACCGAAAACCATTTTTAAGTTTTATGTTTTCGGTACTAAAAATTATTTATTTACATACCACTATAGTATTTAGTAATATTTTGATAAGCTTTTATTTTCAGATTTTTTGTTTTCATTAGCATTTTTTCATGCTATATTTATATTTCATTTAAATTACCAAAAACAATTTTCAATAGTTGAACTTCTACAGCACTGGTGTACATCATGTGGTGTTAATTCAGTAATATAAACGATTACAGTATTTATTCATATTCAAAGTTGCTTTTATTTTTATATTTTGAGTTTTTATTTTAATTTCAAATCATTTTGTTTTGTGGTTTTGTAATTTTTTATTCAATTTGGGTGTTTAATATTTCTATTTCTATTTTTAGTTTAGTTATAATAATCCGTTTTAATAATTTTGGAACTTCTAAAATTAAAAATTAAATAAAAAATTTAACTTATTTCAGTTACTTGCAAAGGCAACATTTCTTTTTTTTTCTTCCAAGTTTGAGTTTTTTGATCTAGTATTTATATTCTATTTCAATTACCGAAAATAATTTCCACTAGTTTTAGTTAGTAATAACACCACTGGTACATCATGTCAATGTGGCAGTAACAGTTTAGTACTGAAGGGGGCGACAGAGTTTCCTTCAAATCTGGAAGATGAGAGTTTCTGCTCATGTCTGCTACAGTGTGTGTGTGTGTGTGTGAGTGTGTGTGTGTGTGTGTGCGTGAGTGTGTCTGTGTGTGTGTGCGTGAGTGTGTGTGTGTGTGTGTGTCTGTGTGTGTGTGTGTGTGTGAGTCTGTGTGTGTGTGTCTCTGTGTGTGTGTGTGTGTGTGAGTGAGTGTGTCTGTGTGTCTCTGTGTGTGTGTGTGTGAGAGTGTGTGCGTGTCTGTGTGTGTGTCTCTGTGTGTGTGCGTGAGTGTGTGTGTGTGTGTGTGTCTGTGTGTGTGTGTGTCTGTGTGTTGTGTGTGTGTGCATGAGCGTGTCTGTGTGTGTGTGTCTCTGTGTGTGTGCGTGAGTGTGTGAGTGAGTGTGTGTGTGTGTGTGTGTGTGTGAGTGTGTCTGTGTGTGTGTGTCTCTGTGTGTGTGCGTGAGTGTGTGTGTGTCTGTGTGTTGTGTGTGTGTGCATGAGTGTGTGTGTGTGTGTGTCTGTGTGTGTGTGAGTGAGTGTGTCTGTGTGTTGTGTGTGTGCGTGAGTGTGTCTGTGTGTGTGTGTCTCTGTGTGTGTGCGTGAGTGTGTGAGTGAGTGAGTGTGTGTGTGTGTCTGTGTGTGTGTGTGTCTGTGTGTCTGTGTGTGTGAGTCTGACCCCTGTCCAGCTCGCAGGTATCCAGGTGGGCAGCCGCACAGGTATCCTCCGTCAGTGTTGGAGCAGCCGAAGCTGCAGGGGTTCTGCGTCGAGCTGCACTCGTTCACGTCCTGACAGCCGCCGGTTAACTGCTCGAAGGCGAAGCCCGTCGGACACAGACAGCGGAAACTGCCCAGCGTGTTGTGACACGAGGCACCGCCGCATATCTGACCGTTCTGGCACTCGTTCTCATCTGGACACACAGACACACACGGAGTCAAAGGTCGGGCCGGTTCCCACAGTGCAGACGCACCGTCTGCAGGAGCACGAGGACCAGCTGGATTCACACCAAAGATCAGGAGACTTTAATCAGCAGAGGAAGAGCGTCAGTCACAGACCGACAGACCACACACAGGATGATGGGAAAACAACCTCACACACACTCAGGCTGTGTTGGAACAGTATCAATTTTCTGTTTAAACTGATTCGTATTTTAAGAACTGATATTGATTCTTAAATGTTTTATTCTGTGCTTTTTTCAGTTGAGGTGTGAACAAAACTTCACTAAACATTTTTTGTGTTGGACCTGCCATTCAGTAATCTTAAAGTCCCCCTGTAGTCAAAAATTGTATCCCTTAAAACTCGTCTGTGATCATCAAAACTACGTATTTAAATGTTTTTTTCTTGTGAAAATAATTTTCTCATGCCTTAAAATAGCTTGAATGTAACTCTACACCCTTGCCTCATTTAGTATACGCGGATCTATGAATATGCAAATTAGCCCCGCCTCCACTCAGTCACACCAGCCAGCGCCTACTGATCCACGGATAATGACTGATAAAACTATGTTTTTACTAGCGGACAACTACAGTGGATACTGTAACAGTCGTTAAAGTTACTTATTTGACTATGTTGTGTCCTCAAATGCCTTGAAGACTCGAATGCAGCCAAGTTTGTGATTCTCAATTCGCGCCCGTGAGCAATGCGTGTGAAGAGCGGACGCCGATGCGGGAGAGGTGGGTCTGACTCCGGGCTACTTTACACTGTTGCCGCGGGTTATTATTCAAGTTAGCAGTTCTAAATTCATGTTAAACCACAGCTTCATGGGTTTTTGCGCTATTTTATTTTTGTGCTGGTAATCCTACTGGTATATTTTGCATGCGATCTCTATGCTTTGATCTCTATGCGCTCTGCGTTTGTATAAATGGAGAGAGGCATATGCTAATTATAGGAATCTATCCCTTGACGTGATTATTGAATTTTGTGACGTAGCACACCGAGGGCTGTTTCAAACCGCGTTTCTGGGACTGCCTTTGGGAAATTTAAGGAAAAAATACTCAGATTTAAGGAGAAAATACTCATCAATGGTGCTGATTAATGGATTGGCACATGGTTTGTCTAAAAGCTCATTAAAACATCACATAAACAAATAAACAACATTAAAAAACTTGATTTTCACTACAGGGGAACTTTAACAACAACCCCTTAAAATCAGATGGACAGACAGATAGAAAGACAGACAGACAGACAGAGAGACAGACAGATGGACAGACAGAAAGACAGACGGACAGACAGACAGATGGACGGACGGAAAGACGGACAGACAGACAGAGAGACAGACAGATGGACAGACAGACAGACAGATGGACAGACAGAAAGACAGACGGACAGACAGACAGATGGACGGACAGAAAGACGGACAGACAAACAGACAGATAGAAAGACAGACAGACAGACAGAGAGACAGACAGATGGACAGACAGACAGACAGATGGACAGACAGACAGAGAGACGGACGGACAGACAGACAGACAGACAGAGAGATGGACAGACAGAAAGACGGACAGACAGACAGATGGACAGACAGACAGAGAGATGGACGGACAGACAGACAGAAAGACAGACAGACAGACGGACAGACAGAAAGACGGACAGACAGACGGACAGACAGACAGATGGACAGACAGACAGAAAGATGGACAGACAGAAAGACGGACAGACAGAAAGACGGACAGACAGACAGATGGACGGACAGACAGACAGAAGGACAGACAGAAAGACGGACAGACAGACAGAGAGACAGACAGACAGATGGACAGACAGACAGAGAGATGGACGGACAGACAGACAGAAAGACAGACAGACAGACGGATAGAGAGACAGATAGAGAGACAGAAAGACAGACAGATAGACAGAAAGACAGACAGACAGACAGA
>NW_015505380.1:796264-796658 GCF_001515645.1 Sinocyclocheilus grahami
GGACAGACAGAAAGACGGACAGACAGACAGATGGACGGACAGACAGACAGAAGGACAGACAGAAAGACGGACAGACAGACAGAGAGACAGACAGACAGATGGACAGACAGACAGAGAGATGGACGGACAGACAGACAGAAAGACAGATGGACAAACGGAGAGACAGACAGACAGAAAGACGGACAGACACACGGACGGACAGACAGACAGATGGACAAACGGAGAGACAGACAGACAGAAAGACGGACAGACACATGGACGGACAGACAGACAGATGGACAAATGGAGAGACAGACAGACAGATGGACGGACAGACAGACAGATGGACAAACAGAGAGACAGACAGACAGAAGGACGGACAGACAGACAGACCGGCAGACGGAGGGGAGAACGG
>NW_015505380.1:796911-798784 GCF_001515645.1 Sinocyclocheilus grahami
GACAGACAGACAGACAGACAGACAGAGAGACAGACGGAGAGAAAGACAGATGGACAGACAGATGGACGGACAGACAGACAGACAGACAGACAGAGAGACAGACGGAGAGAAAGACAGATGGACAGACAGATGGACGGACAGACAGACAGACAGACAGACAGAGAGACAGACGGAGAGAAAGACAGATGGACAGACAGATGGACGGACAGACAGAAAGACAGATGGACAGACAGAGAGACAGACAGACAGAAAGACAGATGGACAGACAGAGAGACAGACAGACAGAGAGAAAGACAGATGGACAGACAGAGAGACAGACAGACAGAGCGAAAGACAGATGGACAGACAGACAGACATACAGACAGACGGACGGACGGACAGAGAGAGAGACGGACAGACAGACAGACAGACAGACAGGTGAAGGTGTCTCACCGACGCACTGGTTCCACTGGTAGTGCTGCAGGTATCCGTGCGGACAGCTGCATCTGTAGCCGCCCACCAGATTCTGACAGCCGTGCTGACAGCGATGATTCCCCACACACTCGTCCATGTCTGACACACACACACACACACACCATATTAGTGAGACCTTCTGATGTGTGTGTGCATATATGTGTGTGTGTGTGTGTGTGTGAGAGAGTGTGTACCTTCACAGTGCTGTCCGTTGGGGTCAAGGGCGAATCCTCTCTGACACTCACAGTTGAAGCTGCCGGGGCTGTTCTGACACACTCCGTTCGGACCGCAGAGACCCGGTTCAGTGTTGCACTCATTATTATCTGTCACACACACACACACACACACACACACACTTCATCACTGTATGAACTATGAATGTTGATTATGATATTAGTGTCGGGACAGGAAAGGGAAGCGCTTGAGGACACAGTGCTGGGTTTGTGTTTTACAGCTGTTTATTTCAGCTAATGGATCACATCTAAACACCAGCTGCTGTAACCACGGCAACAGAACCGGTACATCCCATAACAACTGAGAGCTGGGTCACCGTGGCACCAGACAGCTGGAGCGGCAGACGTGACATCATCATCAGAGTGCCTTGCTCAACATCTGCTCAAGACTAGTGCGCAGTACCACGCATGTGGACACGTACCGCAGTATCCGTTCAGGAAACACTGAAATTAACTGGACTGAATTTCCAAGTTGACATGAAATTGTGCTAAAACCTTTTTATTTTATTTTACCATCATTATTATCTTAAAGTAAAACAGTGTTTCGTTTCGAGTTAACTGAAATAAAATAAAATATAAAACATAAAATAAAATAAAATATAAAACCTAACCCTAAAACAAACCTACTGTAGCTAGTTGCAAAGGCAACACATCTTATTTTCATTTAGTTTACCTTGAAGTACTAAAACTAACCCTAACTAAAACTAAAAAAATTACATAGACACTAAAAAAAATGTAAAAAAAATAAAAAAATCACAAAGACAACAAAATTACTAAATCTTTAACTAAATGGAAATTAAAAAATGGAAAATATTAAAAAAACTAATAAATATTTATGAAAATGATTAATTATTAAAAACAAATATTGGCAATGATACTACACTATCATTATTACAACAAGATGGCTTTCATATTACAATCAACTGAACAATATGACGGGCTTACAAACTACAAAATAAACACAAAATAAAATTAGAAAGTGAAATGTAAAAGAAAGGGCAAAATTACTATAATAAAAATATATACTATATAAATAAAATAAATACAACTGAAAATTTTTAATAGAAAAAAAAATAGATAAAAAAATATCTGATAAAATTATCTCAAGTATGACAAGAGTATCACAGGTGTTTGAGTGTGCGAGTGTGTGTGTGTGTGTGTGTGTGCGTGTGTGTGTGTGTGTGCGT
>NW_015505380.1:799095-802070 GCF_001515645.1 Sinocyclocheilus grahami
GAGTGAGTGTGTGTGTGTGTGAGTGAGTGAGTGAGTGTGTGTGTGTGTGTGTGTGTGTGTGTGTGTGTGAGTGAGTGTGTGTGTGTGTGTGTGTGTGTGTGTGTGTGTGAGTGTGTGA
This sequence comes from Sinocyclocheilus grahami, assembly GCF_001515645.1. Lineage (NCBI taxonomy): Eukaryota > Metazoa > Chordata > Actinopteri > Cypriniformes > Cyprinidae > Sinocyclocheilus > Sinocyclocheilus grahami. The sequence continues at coordinate 799,214 of NW_015505380.1, forward strand.
GTGAGTGTGTGTGTGTGTGTGTGTGTGTGTGTTCTCACCGATGCAGGCCGTGTGGTGTTGTGTGAATCCCGTTGGGCATTTGCAGGTGAATCCTCCGATGGTGTTGACACACAGGAACTGACAATTGTGTTGTTTGGTGGCGCATTCATCCAGATCTGGAGAGACACAGAGTCAGAACACACACACACACACACACACGCTGTCCCGCCAGTGAACCTGAGCTCTGAGACTACAGGCGTTACGCTGCAGCGGTGTAAATAATGAGCCGTGTGTCGTTAATGTGATGTGTGTTTAATCAGCCGTGTGTTTGTGTATGTTTATCTCTTATCTGGGGCAGGAGGAAGTCAGATTTAGTCTAGACTCACTAACCGCTCTCTCTCTCTGTCTCTGTGTGTGTGTGTGTTTTACCCCGGCAGCTCTTGGCATCGTCCTGCATCACGTATCCTCGCGGGCAGGAGCACAGATATCCGCCATCCGTGTTCTTACAGATGAAGTTACAGGGTTTAGGAGCCTGAACACACTCGTCCACATCTACACACACACACACACACACACACAAGACCAGGTTTAGCCAAATCTGCTCACTAATATAGTGACTTCTAAAGACATTTAATGTGTCCTTACTATTTAAAATGCTCATAAACCTGCAAATCACAATTGCATTAAAATCTAGTATTTGGACAGGTTTCTCTGATGGTTATGTCTAGGGGTCAGGGGTCAGAGGTCAGGCTAGGGCACAGAAAATATCATTAACCTGACAGAAAACAATGAAAGTCTATGAGTTGACCTCACTGATACAGTGAAACAAACATGTATTTGTGCGAGTTATTGTTATAGTTATCATTATAGTTTGCTATAGTTATTGTTATCGCTATATTTGTTGTTACAGTTATCGCTATAGTCATCGTTATAATTCTTGTTATAGTCATGGTTATAGTTATCAGTTATCGTTATATTTTTCTCTGTAGTTATCGGTATACTTGTTGTAGTCACTGTTATCATTATAGTTATCGCAATATATATTTTCATAATTCTAATAGTTATTGTTAAAGTTATCGTTATACTTATTGTTATTACTATAGTTATCGTTTATAGTCATGTTTGCAGTTATTAGCTATTGCTGTAGTTATCACTATGTTTATTGTTATAGTTATCGTTGTAGCTATTATTGTTATTGTTATAGTTGTTGTTGTAGTTATCATTATCACTAAAGATGTCGTTTATAGTCATGGTTATAGTTATTAGTTCACTATATTTATCTTTACAATTATTGCTGCTATAGTTAACGCTATATTTATTGTTATATCAGAGTTATTGTTATAGTTATCGCTTTCACTATAGTTATCATTTATAGTCATGGTTAGGGATGCACGATATATCGGCCACCATATCGGTATCGGCCGATAAATGCTAATTTTTTTCTGTTATCGGTATCGGCCTGATAAGAAAATTTGGCCGATATCTTTAAGCCGATAAATAATGCATTATTTCCTTCAGAGACACTTCAGATGCGCGCTGTTCGTTTGCAGCCTTTTGTGCAATTGTACATTGTAATATTGTGTTTATTTGATGTATATCTGATTTATCTCATATAGAATGCGTTTGGTTAAGTTAAAAGAGCGCTTCAGTTTACCGGTGATCATCTTTAGCTCAGCACACGCAGCTCAAACAGCAGTGCACAACATTAATAACTATGATTGGGAATGTTGTGTATATAACATTCTAATGAGAACATTATTATAATAAAACGTTGTGAATTCTTTGGGTTTAGTTGCCGTGTTTCAGCGCGTTGATATGGGAAGAGCGCATCCACAACAGGATCACACATTCTGACTATAGCACGCAATAACTGCATCATTTTGTACATATATAAGTTGTAATATTATGTTTATGTTGTATTAATATTAATCTCAGGATGCATTTCCTTGAATTAAATAAGCTGCCAGCAAAACGCTTCAGTTTACCATGTTCATTCAGCTCTTCAGCTTCAGCACGCGCAGCTCAACGGCTGCTATTTAAAACAGTGGTATTAATTTGTTACTTTTTCAAAATCATTAATACATTATTAATAATAACAACCACTTGTATTTTTCTCTTATTATTTTCATCAACAATATGGTTTAGTAATTAAAATCATTTAATTATTGTCCGTGCAGAGGCTATTCCGTTTTATTGATCTATGGCGCATTCATTTTGATTCTTTACACGTGTAATGATGTCCAGTGACTTGTTTGCATTATTTATGCATTATTTTATTTATTTGTAAGACTTTTTTATGACTAAATTTGGTAATGGGAGAGTAAAAATATTTTTAAAACGTACACCGTTCAAACTAGGCTGCTTATGTTGAAGTGTTTGGGATGTGGCTTTTAATGATGAGACCTTTTTTGTAATCAGGCTCTCAAAAAGTATATAACAATTTGGATATAGATTTATCGGCCAACATATCGGTTATCGGCTTTCAAAAATAAAGAATAATCGGTTATCAGTATCGGCCAAAATTTTCATATCGGTGAATCCCTAGTCATAAGGGTCAATTTTTTTAAAATTGAGATTTATACAATAAATAAATAAGCTTCCCTTTCATGGGAACTTCGAACTGCGTCCTCTAGGGGTCGCTATGGGGAATGCCGCGTCGTGACCCGTGTCTGAAGCATGGTTTTCGGCTTCATACTTCCTGGATCATGCGGCCATAACACAGGCTTCTGCGGGAGCCTTCGTGTTCATCAGGCCCCCGGTGCATCACTGCAAAAATTTCCTGGACGTCCGGGCTGGGGTTACGCTTTCATGCTACCCTGACTGGTCTACCATATCTGGGTCGCCCTGAGGGGTTTCCCCGATCACCAGGATATCCCCA
>NW_015505380.1:802218-811158 GCF_001515645.1 Sinocyclocheilus grahami
CTCAAACGGCTGCTGTTTAAAACAGTGGTATTAATTTGTTACTTTTTCAAAATCATTGATACATTATTAATAACAACAACCACTTGTATTTTTCTCTTATTATTTTCATCAACAATATGGTTTAGTAATTAAAATCATTTAATTATTGTCCGTGCAGAGGCTATTCTGTTTTATTGATCTGTGGCGCATTCATTTTGATTCTTTACACGTGTAATGATGTCCAATGACTTGTTTGCATTATTTATGCATTATTGTATTTATTTGTAAGACTTTTTTATGACTAAATTTGGTAATGGGAGAGTAAAATTATTTTTAAAACGTACACCGTTCAAACTAGGCTGCTTATGTTGAAGTGTTTGGGATGTGGTTTTTAATGATGAGACCTTTTTTGTAATCAGGGTCTCAAAAAGTATATAACAATTTGGATATAGATTTATCGGCCAACATATCGGTTATCGGCTTTCAAAAATAAAGAATTATCGGTTATTGGTATCGGCCAAAATTTTCATATCGGTGCATCCCTAGTCATGGTTATAGTTATCAATATAGTTATCGCTGTAGTTATCATTAAAATTATTGCTGTAGTTATTGTTATAGCTATCATTATAGTTATCGCTTACACTATAGTTATCATTTATAGTCATGGTTATAGTTATTAGTTATCGCTGTAGTTATCGTTAAAATTATTGCAGTAGTTTTGTAGTATTGTTTTAGTCATCATTGTAGTTATTGCTATATTTATTGTATTAGTTGTAGTTACCAGTAATCTCACATGAGTTTCAGAAGAGATCTCAGAAATGTCTGGAACTGTGCTCACTAATACAGTCAAAAACACGTCTGTGTGCGAGTGTGAGACTCATTGTTTTTGCATTATTGACACACTATTTTCCTAATTAATGCTGTACAGTTGCTTTGACCCAATCTGTATTGTTAAAAGCGCTATATTAATAAAGGTGACTTGACTCACCCACGCACTGCGTGCCGCTGATGTCAGTGGTGTATCCGGGTTTACAGACGCAGCTGAAGGAGCCCAGCGTGTTCAGACACTGGCCGTTCTTGCACAGATTCCCCATCACCTTACACTCGTCGATATCTGCAGAGCACACACAGATCATCCACAGATCCACACGCAAACACACTCAGCAGCACAAACACGCGAGCCGTCGGTGTTACCCTCGCCGTCGGTGGTGTATCCGGGGCCCAGCGGGCACATCTTCTTGTACTGCGTGGTCCCGGGCAGCGGGCAGAGCTCACAGTTGGGCCCCCAGCCGCGGCCCCCGTCACAACAGCACTCGGACTTCCTAACGCTGACGCGACTGCTGGAACTCATCTGACACATGGTCTGCAGAACCTCCAGGAAGCAGAAGCCCTGACGGTTATCTGACACACACACACAGAGTGTCTGTTATCAGCCCAGTGTACAATGGGTTTGTGATGCTGGTGCTTTACCAGGTTAACTAGCTTAACCTGCAAGACATCTTGCTAAATACAGAGCTCTGGCATGAAACTCTAGATGGCGCAGTCCGATAGGTCTAACTCAATCTGACCTAATGACATCATTATCACATGGCACAGCTGATTGGTTCTCTCCTGTATCGGTAGCCAATGAGCTCGCAGCTCAACATTTAAATATATGACTGGTGCTTGCGGTAGCAGTTTCTTCAGCTTGCTTCAGAAACCCTCCACCTTCCCCAGCTCCACCTGTATAGATCTGCTACGAGGTGATTCATGTATGCTATATAGGGGTTATTTCATGTATGTTATATGTGCAGCAGCAGTGTTTCTTACATGCTCACAGCAGCATGTTGTGGATGTATTGGCAGCAGCAAGTCTCAAAAAAAACTTTTACTTCACTACATTCCAAAGCATAATGTCGTACTTTTTACTGCACTACATTTCATAAATAAATGTTGTTGTTTTTTTACCTTTAATACTTAGGAACATTTAAAAATTTAGTACTTTCTTGTACTCAAGTAAAACTTTAAATTACTTTTACTTGAGTAAAATTAAGAAAGTACTAGATTTCTAATACAATTAAGTTTAAATGATATTTAATATGAAACGTAGTGCAGTAAAAAGTACAATATTATGCTTTGGAATGTTGTGAAGTTAAGGTTTTCTAAAGAAAAACACTGTTAAAGTACAGACACCTGAAAAGTACTTTCACAGCAGAGTAAAAATACTTCATCCGCCTCTGAATAAAGTAAACTGTGACATATTATACCCAAAAATTCTTCATACCAGTAAAATTTGAGACCAAAAATTATTTCTAAAGACACTTTGACCAGCTTTGAAACACCTTAATCGTAATATTGTTTTATTTATAATAAGGTAAATTACCGATGTCCATGTAAGCGTAACTCTTACCGATGCACTCGGTCCTGCTGGGACTGGGACTGAAGCCCTGATCGCAGATGCAGCGGTAACTGCCCACCGTGTTCTCGCAGCGGCCGTTCTCACAGATGCCCGGTTTGGCCGTGCATTCGTTCAGATCTGTGCGCAAAGTTCAAGTTTATTTCTAAAGCACTGAATAAAACAACAACGTTGACCATAGTGCTGTACAAACAATAGAGCAATTAGAAGAGGAAAACATTTTTAAATTAAGAAATGTAAAAAGAGAAACCTTAAAGGAGTAGTTCACTTCCAGAACACAAATTGACAGATAATGTACTCACCCCCTTGTCGTCCAAGATGTTCATGTCTTTCTTTCTTCAGTCGTAAAGAAATTATGTTTTTTGAGGAAAACATTTCAGGATTTCTCTCCATATAATGGACTTCTATGGTGCCCCTGAGTTTGAACTTCCAAAATGCAGTTTAAATGCAGCTTCAAAGAGCTCTAAACGATCCCAGCCGAGGAAGAAGGGTCTTATCTAGCGAAACGACCGGTTATTTTCTAAAACAAAATTACAAGTTATGTACTTTTCAACCTCAAACGCTCATCTTGTCTAGCTCTGTGTGAACTCTGTTTTTTCCGGTTCATGACAGTTAGGGTATGTCTAAAAACTCCCGTCTTCAAACTTCAAAATCATCCTACAACGCTGTTTTACTGTAAAGGGCGTTTGATCTTCTTTGCATGTTCACTTTGTAAACACTGGGTCGGTACTTCTGCAGCGATGTAGGACGATTTTGATGTTGGAGGAGAAAACGAGACGGGAGTTTTTAGACATTCCCTAACTGTTATGAACCGGAATGCACAGAGTTCACGCAGAGCAAGACAAGACATCGTTTCGCTAGATAAGACCCTTCTTCCTCGGCTGGGATCGTTTAGAGCTCTTTGAAGCTGCATTTAAACTGCATTTTGGAAGTTCAAACTCAGGGGCACCATAGAAGTCCATTATATGGAGAGAAATCCTGAAATGTTTTCCTCAAAAAACTAAATTTCTTTACGACTGAAGAAAGAAAGACATGCATCAAAGAAATTGCTTTTTTTTATTTTTATGACGGATGAAAGTTTTGGAGGCAGTCTGTAAACATGATTGACACAATGTGAGGTTGTATTTATTTTTTAAAGTGCAAAAATCTTTGATGAAACACTATCATAAAGAAATATGTTTTCAAATGGCTTTTAAACTGACTGAGCGTCGGTACGTTCCTAATATATTACATATAACAAGAAGTTTCTGTGATTGAGATCGTAAAGGTCTCGTTGGTTTTTGTTCCTGGATTAGATCTGCGATATATGATGGGGCTATACCATGTAGAGATTTAAATACAAATAATAAGATTTGAAAATTAATCCAAAAAAGAAACAGGCCGGTATCAAATTTTCATGTCGCGATTAATTGCTCATGCTTTCATCACGGTATACGGTATTATCACGATATTGAAATTTAGTTGCAAAAAAGTGTTGTCATAATGCAGTATAACAGTATTTTTTATAACAAAAATAACTGAACATTTAAATATAATAAAGCAAAGATTGCATTAGTTAACCTTAGTTAATGCATTATCATTAACAATGAGCAATTGCTACATTTGATACAGAAGTTATTAATCTTAGTTCATGTTAGCTCATTAAATAACACAGTTGCAACTTTTGATTTTTTAACGTGTTATTAAATATTGGAATTACCTGAGATTAATGAACGTTTAGAAGAATTTTTCATTGGCAGTTTATGTTAACTAATGCAGCCCTAATGTGAAGTGTGACCGAAGAATAGAAAAATCTAAACACTTTCAAACAATATCTAGGGCATGTTATAGTCCAGATTAAAATGTTAAAATGTTTTGAAGTAAATAGCCTTAAGTTTTTGGCGCCGAAATAGCATATACACAAATCTGAACGGCAATTTAAATCATTCAGAAACACAAAGGAGCTCAGCTATTTTGGTTTCCGGCATAGATTTGTATAGATGCCCTATTCGACCGCTCCAGATACGTTGACGTCATTCACCATAATAATCAATGAATATTCAAAGATATACATGCGTACAACTTACTGATGTAGACGCACACAGTCAGCTTTCACTCAAGGTTTGCAGAGCGCTCCAAAAAAGGCGGATGGCTTACTTATCGCGACCCATAGAAACTAATGAGGCATCTACGTATATTTACACCACCGCTCAAAAGTGTGGGATCAGTAAGACCTGTAATATGTTTTAAAGAAGTATCTTCTGCTCGTCAAAGCTGCATTTATTTGATCAAAAATACAGAAAAAACAGTAATCTCGCAAAATGTTATTACAATATAAAATAAGGGTTTCTATTTTAATATCCTTTAAAATATAATGTATTTCTGTGATGCGCAGCTGTATTTCCAGCATCATTCCTCCAGTCTTCAGTGTCACATGATCTTCAGAAATCAGTATAATATGCTGATTTATCATCAGTTGTGCTGCTTCATATTTTTCTTTTTCAGGATTCTTTGATGAATAAAAAGTTACAAAAGAACAGCATTTATTCAAAATATAAATCTTTTCTAACAATATAAATCTTTGCTGTCACTTCTTATCAATTTAACACATCCTCGCTGAATAAAAGTTTTAATTTCTTTCAAAAAACAAAGAAAGAATAAAAATGTACTGACCCCAAACACGGTAGTGTATATTGTTAGAAAATATTTCTAATTTAAATAAATGCTCTTCTTTTTAACTGTTTATTCATCAAAGAATCCTGAAAAAGTAACACATCCTCGCTGAATAAAAGTTTTAATTTCTTTCAAAAAACAAAGAAAGAATAAAAATGTACTGACCCCAAACACGGTAGTGTATATTGTTAGAAAATATTTCTAATTTAAATAAATGCTCTTCTTTTTAACTGTTTATTCATCAAAGAATCCTGAAAAAGAAAAATATGAAGCAGCACAACTGATGATAAATCAGCATATTATACTGATTTCTGAAGATCATGTGACACTGAAGACTGGAGGAATGATGCTGGAAATACAGCGCAGCATCACAGAAATAAATTATATTTTAATGTATATTAAAATAGAAAAACATTATTTTACATCATAATAATATTTCAAAAATTTTTCCCTGTATTTTTGATCAAATAAAGGCAGCCTTGATGAGCAGAAGAAACTCCTGTAAAAACATAAATAATCGTTCTGATCCCAAACTTTTGATCAGTAGTGTACATCTATGGTTTCCGGGGTAACGGCTGTATTTCTGCTGTTTAGCGCCATCTGCTGTCAGAGAGTGAATGTGCTTGTTTGCATCAGATGAGATTTGACACAGCATACAGCGGTGTTGTGCATTGTGGCCAGTTGATGGGAAAAGTATTCGACACATGTCTAGTCAGGAGTCAGGAGTCTGCATCAGTAAGCATCGGGATATGAGCGCTCACCCACGCAGCTGTCTCCGTTGGGCTGTCTGGTGTATCCCGGCGAGCAGATGCACATGTACGTGCCGATCAGATTCTTACAGGTCATTCCTCTGGACGCACAGTCATCCAGACCCTCCTCGCACTCGTTCTGATCTGATGAGCACAAGAGGAGCGTTCAAACGTGATGATGTGTGTTTGTGACGCTGAAAGACTCGTCTTTACCTTTGCACATCCGGCGGTCTTCTCTCAGCACGTATCCCGCTGGACATTTGCATTCGTACGAGCCCACCGTGTTGACACAGCGGAACGCACACAGCAGGGGATTCTGGGAACACTCGTTGATATCTAAAAACACAGCACACGTTTTCATCAGACGTGTTCACAGCAGAGCCGTGGAAAATGATCAAAAACGTCCTTATCGTTCTGGTTATATTGTATTAATATACATATACTGTACGCTATGGAGCGTTATGTTTTTGAAAAAGTTTTACAAATAAAGTACTTAAAAACTATTTTTTTTACAAATTACTTTAAATCAGTGCTATTGGTCATCGTTATGTCTGTTAAATATAATTTTATATATTTTATATATTTTTATATATTTTATACCTATGGAAGCCTGTTTCCACCACAGAATAAAATAATAAAAAAAGGTAACTGCGACTTTCTTTCAATCTTGAGTTTATATCTCACAATTCAGAGTTTGTTTCTCACAAGTGGTAGAAAAAAGTCAGAATTGCGAGATATAAACACAGAATTCTGAATTTTTCTCAGAATAAGCTTAAACCTTAAACGCAATTCTGAGTTCATATCTTTCCATTTTTAATTATTACTTTTTTCAAAAAGTCAGAATTGTAAGATATAAATTCAGAATTGTGAGAAAAATGTCAGAACGTTTTATTAATATTTTATATTGATGGTGAAAACACAGTAACACATTAAATAAAACGTGAAAGATTTTTGAAATAGAAATAATAGTATTCCTGTAAACTGCACTCCAATAATATTTTTTTACATTTTCAATTTGTTTGTTCTAGTTTAGCAACATGCCAGCTACCACGGCTATATTCATGGTGAGAAAAAAAGTAAATAAATCATTAGATTTATATTGTTAATCAGCTGCTGCTAGTACTCACAGTCATACTCATGATGAAGACCCAGATATACAGCGGATCAGAACTGAACCAAACTGGGCTTCAGATCGAATGAACAAAGTGAGTGCCTACAGGAACATCAGCAGATCTGGAGAATAACTACAGCAGCACCTCATCACTGACCTTCACAGGTCATCATGGGTCCGGGCTCGAACCCCTCGTCACAGCTGCACTCAAACGCTCCCTCCACGTTTGTGCAGGAGCCGTTCCCACAGGGGTTCCCCAGCTCACACTCGTTCGTGTCTGATGACGGAGAGCGCATACACACACACACAGGTTTGTTTTTATGGTTTAGCTGTTGAAACACACACACACACACAATAACAATTACTGCCATCACGTCATGTGAGTGTGAGTGTGTGTGCGAGTGTGTGTGTGTGTATCAGTCTCTCTCTGTGTGTGTGTCAATGTGTGTGTGTGTGTATCAGTCTCTCTCTGTGTGTGTGTGTGTGTGTGTGTGTGAGTGTGTGAGTGAGTGTGTGTGTGTGTGTGTGTGAGTGAGTGAGTGAGTGAGTGAGTGAGTGAGTGAGTGAGTGAGTGAGTGAGTGAGTGAGTGAGTGAGTGAGTGAGTGAGTGAGTGAGTGAGTGAGTGAGTGAGTGAGTGAGTGAGTGAGTGAGTGAGTGAGTGAGTGAGTGAGTGAGTGAGTGAGTGAGTGAGTGAGTGAGTGAGTGAGTGAGTGAGTGAGTGAGTGAGTGAGTGAGTGAGTGAGTGAGTGAGTGTGTGTGTGTGTGTGTGTGAGTGAGTGTGTGTGTGTGTATCAGTCTGTGTGTGTGTGTGTGTGTGAGAGAGAGAGAGTGTGTGTGTGTGTGTGTATACTCACCCTCCTCCTCCGGAGAGGGGCAGATCTCACACGGGTCGCCCCATCCCTGACCCGGCATCACGCTGCAGCAGCAGGAGTCTTTAGTTGTGTTGAAGGGCTTCGGAGCCTGACAGCGTCCGTTCTCGAACTTAGTGTAACAATAATTCACACGAATATCTGACGACAACAAACACACATTGATTTCTTGTGTAAAGCTGCCAAAGTATTCTTAGATTCATTAAAGTAGAAGAATTTAGGAAGAATAATTTGGGAAGAATCAATTCAGAAAAGTAATTTGGGTAGAGTCAATTGAGAAGAATCATTTGAGAACTATTTAAGAAAGAATAAAGTTCAATCTTTCTAAAATGGAAACAAGGTGACTTGTTGAAAATAACTAAACATATAAAAACAAACTTGGCATTAGGAAATGACTTTCAATAAAGATATAAACATGAGGTTCACAGATGTAGATGATTCTTTCTCAAATGATTCTTCCCAAATGACTTTTTCTCCAATGATTCTGCTCAAGTCACAAGGTGCCTAAACATGATAGAGCCCGTTTAGATAGCAGAGTAAGTGTGTGTGCGTGTGTTTGTGTGTGAGAGTGTGTGTGTCTATGTGTGTGTGTGTGCGTGCGTGTGTGAGTTTGCAGATGCCTTTACACCCTCTAAACACACACACACACACTGTCCTGTCCATGGAGTCAGACTGGAAAGTGTAAGCAAGTGAAAGACAACAAATGCACAAGCAGCCTTGTGTTCTGTTTCCTTCCTACATCTCGAAGAAACAAATCATTCACTCATTAAACATGACGAGATTCCTGACTGATGACCTGCAGCATCACGGAATTGTGGGATATATATCTGCGATAACTCACCCATACATCTCTTTCCGGTCGAGGACAGCTGGAATCCCTCCGGACACTCGCACCTGAAGCTGCCTGGCGTGTTCACACACTTGCCAAAGATGCAGATCTCTGCCGTCTGAGAGCATTCGTCGATATCTGAGCAAACACAAACATGGATGAAGCGGTTTGAACCAGGGCTCTGAACCGGTTCAAGGAACGAAAACAAAAAACGGAAACGAATGAAAGCTTCTGTGAACGGAGAAAACAGAATAAAACTGTAGGCTTACATAAAAATTAATAGACTATATTGGCCTATACATTAAATATATTTCACTTAAATCATTGACAGATTAACAAAACGAAAGAAAAAAAAA
>NW_015505380.1:811701-819667 GCF_001515645.1 Sinocyclocheilus grahami
TGAGAGAGAGAGTGTGTGTGTGTGTGTGTGTGTGTGTGTGTGTGTGTGAGAGAGAGAGTGTGTGTGTGTGTGTGTATACTCACCCTCCTCCTCCGGAGAGGGGCAGATCTCACACGGGTCGCCCCATCCCTGACCCGGCATCACGCTGCAGCAGCAGGAGTCTTTAGTTGTGTTGAAGGGCTTCGGAGCCTGACAGCGTCCGTTCTCGAACTTAGTGTAACAATAATTCACACGAATATCTGACGACAACAAACACACATTGATTTCTTGTGTAAAGCTGCCAAAGTATTCTTAGATTCATTAAAGTAGAAGAATTTAGGAAGAATAATTTGGGAAGAATCAATTCAGAAAAGTAATTTGGGTAGAGTCAATTGAGAAGAATCATTTGAGAACTATTTAAGAAAGAATAAAGTTCAATCTTTCTAAAATGGAAACAAGGTGACTTGTTGAAAATAACTAAACATATAAAAACAAACTTGGCATTAGGAAATGACTTTCAATAAAGATATAAACATGAGGTTCACAGATGTAGATGATTCTTTCTCAAATGATTCTTCCCAAATGACTTTTTCTCCAATGATTCTGCTCAAGTCACAAGGTGCCTAAACATGATAGAGCCCGTTTAGATAGCAGAGTAAGTGTGTGTGCGTGTGTTTGTGTGTGAGAGTGTGTGTGTCTATGTGTGTGTGTGTGCGTGCGTGTGTGAGTTTGCAGATGCCTTTACACCCTCTAAACACACACACACACACACTGTCCTGTCCATGGAGTCAGACTGGAAAGTGTAAGCAAGTGAAAGACAACAAATGCACAAGCAGCCTTGTGTTCTGTTTCCTTCCTACATCTCGAGGAACAAATCATTCACTCATTAAACATGACGAGATTCCTGACTGATGACCTGCAGCATCACGGAATTGTGGGATATATATCTGCGATAACTCACCCATACATCTCTTTCCGGTCGAGGACAGCTGGAATCCCTCCGGACACTCGCACCTGAAGCTGCCTGGCGTGTTCACACACTTGCCAAAGATGCAGATCTCTGCCGTCTGAGAGCATTCGTCGATATCTGAGCAAACACAAACATGGATGAAGCGGTTTGAACCAGGGCTCTGAACCGGTTCAAGGAACGAAAACAAAAAACGGAAACGAATGAAAGCTTCTGTGAACGGAGAAAACAGAATAAAACTGTAGGCTTACATAAAAATTAATAGACTATATTGGCCTATACATTAAATATATTTCACTTAAATCATTGACAGATTAACAAAACGAAAGAAAAAAAAAATCGCTGATTTCGGTTCATTGCGATGCGATCCAAAGTTCACGGAAAGGAAAACGAGACGGCAGAAAGCAGTTTTATTTATTTTGCAAAAGCTCGACAGTTTTTAATGATGTTTTGCTTCTATCTGTATAACCAACCAGCGTTTATATGACCATATCGTGCCGACACCGACACAACATATTTTGCGACATTGCAGCCTGTTCATTATTCAAATAAAATACAGTTAAAGAAACATATAAAAAGTTGCACTGCTCTGTTGTGTTCACATAGCCGATGTGAAGGAGTGAAGTACAAAGTCTAGGCTATAACATAATAATATTTTAGCATCCAGATACGTCACGAATATGGAAGCATTTGGTTTCACCTGAAATAAATTTGCTTTTGTTTTATAGCCTTAACTTTAGAGGAATTGTTGTGGAGAGAAGGAAACTAATAACTGTGTTTAGATATGTATACGTACTGTATATATATATATATATCTATGGTGTCTGTTATTTCTGAATGTAATAATAAAATGCGACGTGAGCCTACGCAACTTGTTTTTTTTTAATGTCTTTTATGTCTATTAAAATACTTTAATGTCTTTAAAGCGTTAACAGATTTTTCTTTCTTTTGTTTAGTAGCCTAATCTAGAAAATCTACAAAAGATGCTGTGTAGCTGTGACTCAGCGCAGCGGGTTAAGATAACAGATCTCTTCCTGTTGTTTTTCTTTTTTGAGTAAAGAAAATGCTGTACTTTATTATTATTATAGGCAAAGAAAAGGTTTAAAAATAACGTTATTAACTGGTATTTTTTCTAGGCAAACCGGTTTCGGAACGATAATAATACAGAGGAACACAAATGTTAAAATATCGATTCTGCTCGGAGTGAACCGACTGAATTTAATTTTTTCGTTTTCAAGCCCTGGTTATAAAGCGGAGAGTTCCGGTGCTTGGCTCTGATTGGCTGAGCCGCGTTCGAAGCTGTTGTGAATGACGCTACAAAGTAACACACACCTTTGTTTACGTTTGTGTGTTGCTCGGCAACCACTTTGTAGCAACCACAACTGTTTCTGAGGCGCTACATTGTTTGGTGGAAGAATACTGTGTTTATTAATATCATTACACTTTATTTGCTCTGTTTAATTTTGTGAAACCTTACTACGTATATGGAATAACCGTTTTATAAAAGCAGTAACCCCCGTGAAGCCGTGGTTTACAGTGAATTTATAACCGCTTTGCTTCGTGCCTAACAACGCCCCTTAGCTGTTATAAATTCACTGCTTCTTGGGGCTTATTGCTTTATTTGAACACACTCGCTGTGAGCACTAGCACTAGTGACCATCGTCCCGAGCCTCACTGACCTTCACACCTGTCGTTCTGCAGGAAGTATCCAGGAGGACAGATGCACCTGTAGGAGCCGTCCAGATTCTGGCACGTTCCCGGGCCGCAGGTGCCGGGGCTGATCAAACACTCGTTGATGTCTGAGCAGAAGAGACGTGATAATAAATACACAAACATGCATGCATTGGAGGTCCAGCAGAGCAGCTTCAGGACTCACCGACGCACATCCAGCCATCAGGAGAGAGTTTATACCCGTCTAGACACACGCACACAAACGAGCCCACCGAGTTGATGCAGTTTCCGTTCCGACACAAGCCCCGGAGCGACGTGCACTCGTCTGTGTCTGAACAACGCAAACAAATCACAGCCGTTAAAGGATAAGTTCACTTCCAGATTAAAAATGTCCTGATAATATAATCAACCCCTGTGTCATCCAAGATGTTCATGTCTTTGTTTCTTCGGTCGCAAAGACATTACGTTTTTTTGAGGAAAACATTCCAGGACTTTTCTCCATATAGTGCACTTCAATGGTGGCCAACGATTTGAACGTCAAAATGCAGTTTCAAAGAGCTCTACACGATCCCAGCCGAGGAATAAGGGTCTTATCTAGCAAAACAATCACTCATTTTCTGAAAAAAAATTATATTTATACACTTTTTAACCGCAAATGCTCAGCTAGCGTTAGCTCTGCAACGCGCATGCGCGACGTAGGCGGAAGCACCGACCCAGTGTTTACAAAGCCAACATGCAAAAAAAAGTCAATGCCCTTTACAAAAAAAGGTAAAACAATGATGTTGAAGGATTTTAAAGTTGGAGGAGAAAATGAGATGGAGTTTTTAACCAAAGCACAAAGACAAAGAACTAACCGCGCGTGACCTTTCTAACAGGATTATGTAATGTGCGACAACGCGCATAGCAGAGCTAGAGCAAGCCGAGCATTTGTGGTTGAGAGAAAGAAAGAAATATTAATTTAAAAAGAAATGACTGATCGTTTCGCTAGATAAGACCCTTATTCCTCGGCTGGGATCGTTTAGAGTCATTTGAAGCTGTATTTTGGACTTTCAAATCATAGGCCACCATGGAAGTCCACTATATGGAGAAAAGTTTTTGAATGTTTTCCTCAAACTTAATTTCTTTGTGACTGAAGAAAGAAAGATATGAACATCTTGGATGACATGGAGGTCAGTGAACTTATCCACAAACACATGTCTGTCTGCTGTGGAATTAATAAATATTCTACACTTATTTATACATTTTATATAACAGCTACATGCTTCAAGTCAACAGGAAAGCAATAATGATGGTTAAAAACAATATCATCATTAAAACACCACTTGTTAACACTTGTGTGTGTGTACCGATGCAGTCGTTGTTGTGTGACAGCTGGAATCCTGAGTAACACAGGCAGTTGTAGGAGCCCACAGTGTTCTTGCAGGTTCCATTTCCACACGGCTGACGCTCGCACTCGTCCACATCTGAACACAGACCACAGGCGGTCGGTTAGTTATGAACACAGACCACAGACGGTCAGTTAGTTATGAACACGGATGGTCAGTTAGTTAGTAATTAACACAGACGGACAGTTATTTATGAACATAAACCATCAGTTAGTTATGAACATAGACCACAGACGATTAGTTGGTTATGAACACGTGTAGTTGGTTAATCATGAACACAGACAGTTAGTTAGTTAGTTATGAACAGACCCCAGAAGGTTAGTTAGTTATCTACATGAGGATGTACCACATATGAGCAGACAGACAGACAGACAGATGGGTGTGTGAGGCTGATCTCTCACCGATACACAGGTCTGGCGTGGATTTGAAGCCGTTGGGGCAGATGCAGCGGTAACTACCCACCATGTCAATACACTGACCAGGACTGCAGATGTTTGGATTCTCAGCACACTCATTACGATCTGAGAGGAAGAGTCAAACATCATCATCATCATCATCATCATCACACACACTATGAGCAATATGAGATATTTCCATTACACACACACTCACCGACACACTGCTGGGTGGGAGTTTGCCGGTATCCAGGTCTACACTCGCAGCGGAAACTTCCAGGAACGTTCAGACAGACGGCGTTCTGCTGACACACCGGCCCGTTCTGACACTCGTCAATATCTGCACACACATCATTCACAGAGCGCTGAGAGTGAATCATCTTATTTCATTCGCACAGATTGTCACAGATCCTGTAACATTTTTTGTTTGTTATTGCAGATTTTACTCTCCAGAGGGGCGTAACATGGACTCTTATTTGATAAAATACAGTCGTATCAAAGCATTTCGGGGATATGTTTCACTATATTATAGTGTTTGTTTATTATTTATTGAAATAAAACCATGAAATGTCATGATTTAAGGTTTTAAATTCCTAACAGACATTTTATTTTCATAACAGGCTGACAGAGATATATGCAAACATATGATAATCTAAAATAAACAGGTATAATATTTAGAGCTCTTACCCTCACAGATCAGCAACTTGTCATTATAGACAAAACCCATCGGACATTCACAGCGGAAACTGCCGATCATGTTGATACACACGCCGTTCTCACACACACCGGGAATCTCACGGCACTCGTCGATGTCTGCGGTTCTCACACACACACACACACACACACACACACACACACACACAGAGGATGGATGTGAAGTCTCGCAGACACAGAACTGTGTTTGAATGTCTTTGAGTGTGTCTGTGCATTTACCAATGACTTGACCGGTGTAAATGTCAATGAAATATCCAGGTATCTCACTTCCACACAGCACAGCGAACTCATCTGCAGTAGAGAACAGCGTTACTGTCATGACTGTGTCTTTGTCTGATTTTTTTTAATCGATTTAAGGCTTTTAAAGACCTTTTTTAACGATTAATCGTGATTAAAATTCAAATAAAAGTTTTGTTTACATACAGTATGCGTGTACTGCGTATATTTATTATGTATATATAAATACACACACATGCATGTATATATTTCAGAAAAATATGCTTATATATCAAATATATTTTTTATATAATATAAATTATATGAACGTAAATATATACATGTAAATACATGTACATATTTTCAAAATATATGCTGTATGTGTGTTTATATATACATAATAAACATACACAGTACACACATATTATGTAAACAAAAACTTTTTTGAAAATTTTGAATGTGATTAATCGTTTGACAGCACTTATTAAAATATATATTTAAAATTATATATATGTATATACACACACACACACACACACACATAAATATATATATATATATATATATATATATATATATATACACACACACACATAAATATATATATATATATATACACACACACACATACACATATATACATATATATGCAATAGCACCATGTTTTTAGTTTGAAACACACAGCTCTCATATTTAATCAAATCATAGCCTTTTAAAGTTAATCATCACATTAACCCATAGTAAAATTCCTCCTCAGATGAATGGCTTGTTGTACTCCTCGTGTGCTTCAGATGAAAGCTCGTGCTAAATGAATGAATGTTAGTGTGTGTCTCACTGGTGCTGGGGACGGGACACTTCTCGCAGGGTTTATTCCAGGCCCGGCCGATGTTGTATGAGCAGCAGCAGAACTTCTTGGTCATGTTGAAGGCCAGCTCTCCATCACATGTGGCATTATCAGAGTAGTAGTTCCTGTAGCACAAGCTCTTCCTCATGTCTGAACACACAGCACAACAAACGCGTCACAGTCTGCGCTGAAGGAAACCGCTGGCGTGATGCGTGTAGCGTGACTCACCCATGCAGTTGTTTCCTCCGTTGATCTGCATGTACTCCGAAGGGCAGATGCAGGTGTAGTTCCCAATGGTGTTGTAACACTGACCCGGACCACAGATGCCGGGACGCTCACACTCATCCACATCTACACACACACAATGAATCAATATTTTAAGGCAGTGGCTATTTGCACTAAGTGTAAATAGTATATTTTCTTAGCGATAGATGCTATTTACACTAAGTGCAAATAGCAATGGATTCTATTCACACTAAGTGCAAATAACAATGGATTCTATTTACACTAAGTGCAAATTGCTATATATTCTATTCACACTAAGTGCAAATAGCAATGGATTCTATTCACACTAAGTGCAAATAACAATGGATTCTATTCACACTAAGTGCAAATAGCAATGGATTCTATTCACACTAAGTGCAAATTGCTATATATTCTATTTACACTATACTAAAATTGCAAGATTTTCTGCTATTTGTACTACTTGCTGCAACAAGTGGTAATTATCTGCACCTCAGTATTGTAGTACATTATAAAATAGTATGCAATAATAACTTATTGAGTGTAAATTATCATTTTAATTTAAACATCAGCTCCAGTGGCACAGATGGATAAGCACGTGTCATCGACTTTTTGATGCGATCGACCCGGGTTCGATCCTGCCTTTTGCCGAGCTTTTTTTCCCTCCCTTTTCAAATCTCATATTAGCAATGGGTCCTATTTACACTAAGTGAAAATAGCAGTATTTTTAGCAATATGATATTTACACTAAGTGCAAATACCTAGTTACACTATGTTAAAATAGCAGGATTTCTACTATCAAGTATACTACTTGTTGCAAATAGTGGTAATTATCTGCACTTCAGTATGCAATAATAACGTATTGAGTGTAAATTATCATTTTAATTTAAATTATTAAATGGATGCAAAGCCCTCCCTACCCATAACCGAACCCGATAATTTATTTTAAACTTTTTGATTATTTCATTCATTTTTATTGACAATTTCTGATGTGATATGAGATTTGAAAAGGGAGAGAAAAAGGCCTCTGCCAACAAGGCGTGATATTTGCACTTATAGTAAATAGACACTCTGATATTTTAATTCAAATGCATTTTAAACTGACTCACACTTTTGTTGATTCATACTAATTTTTTTATAATGATGCTGGAAAAACAGTGTACAGAGTGTGAAGCACTACAGAAATAAAGCTGACTTCATGAGAGCGACAGAGAGTGTGTGAAAGAGGAAGTTGTACTGACCTTCACAGATCCTGGTCTCTTCACTGAGTGAAAAACCTTTCGGACATTCACAGTGGAAACTGCCAAACGTGTTGATGCAGTTTCCTCCCTGACACAGACCAGGCAGCTCCTGACACTCGTTGATATCTGACACACAGACAGAGAGCTCAGCATGCAGCACTGGAGGACGTGTGTTTGTGAGTGTGTGTGTGTGTGTGTGTGTGTGAGAGAGTGAGTGAGTGAGTGAGTGAGTGTGTGTGTGTGTGTGTGTGAGTGAGTGTGTGTGTGAGTGTGAGTGTGTGTGTGTGTGTGAGTGAGTGAGTGAGTGAGTG
>NW_015505380.1:820056-822556 GCF_001515645.1 Sinocyclocheilus grahami
TGAGAGAATGAGTGAGTGAGTGAGTGTGTGTGTGTGAGTGAGTGTGTGTGTGTGTGTGTGTGAGAGAGAGTGAGTGAGTGTGTGTGTGTGAGTGAGTGTGTGTGTGTGTGTGTGTGAGAGAGAGTGAGTGAGTGAGTGTGTGTGTGTGTGTGTGTGTGTGAGTGTGTGTGTGAGTGTTGTAGATCTACCCTCTAGTATCACAGTGATGGGATTGGGTCGGAATCCTTCTCCTCCAGGACACAGAACCCTGTACGCCGCTGAGAGAAACGAACAACACATCAGATAATGATAAATATACCAACAACTATAATGATAAACATTAATGATAACTATAACAATAACCAGTGTCAGGTAGCTACCGCTTACATGTAATAAGGACTTGTAATTAGATTACATTAAATTTTAAAATACTCATATTCGGACAACAGTTACTTAACAGTTAGTTAAATACTTTTTTATTGATTAAACGATTACATATTCTTCACATGGTCACATGACATGCAGGAAAACAGGTATAACATTTAATTTTTAAGTGTTTTATTTTGATTGTTTTAATATTAAAAAGATTTATTTTAATTTTACATTTTTATGATTTAATGAATTATTAGCTGTTCATTAAACTCATGATGTAAACCTAGGTGTAATGTTATGTGTGTGCTTGTGTGTGTGTGTGTGTGTGTGTGTGCGTGTGTGTGTGTGAGCGTGTATGTGTGTGTGCATGTGAGTGTATGTGTGAGCGTGTGAGTGTGTGCATGTGTGTGTGTGAGCGTGTGAGTGTATGTGTGAGCGTGCATGTGTGTGTCCTTGTGTGTGTGAGTGCCCTTGTGTGTGTGTGAGTGTGTATGTCTGTGTGTGCGTGTGTGAGCGTGTGTGTGTGCACGCGTGTGTGTGTGTGTGTGTGTGCGCGCGTGTGTGTGTCTCACTGGAGTTGAGCGGCGGACAGGTCTCGCAGGGTGACCCCCAGGCCTGACCCAGAGAGCAGCAGCAGGACGCTTTGGAAACTCCCACTCCGATCTCGGTCGAGCAATCCAGACTGTCGGAGAAATCGCCACGATATCGCACCTCCAGATAGCAGTTTCCAGAGCGAGTGTCTGCAAGACAGACAGACAGAAGTCATCATGAGTGCTGCGGCGCAGGCGGCAGCCGCTGCATTTGCTTGGGTTCAGGCATCTCACCGACGCAGCCGACTCCGGTGGGGTTGAGCTCGAAGTCCGGCGGACAGCTGCAGATGTGACTGCCCGGCGTGTTCACACACAGGCCGCTGATGCAGGTGGTGGGGCTAATGCACTCGTCCACATCTGACACAGAACGCAGAGAGAACAGAGGGATCAGAGGAGAGGTCAAACGTGTCAGTGTCTGGTGTGCAGTGCTGGGAAGGTTACTTTGCAAATGTAATAGGTTACAGATTACAAGTTACCCTATCTAAAATGTAATAAGTAGTGTAAGTATTTCAATTACTTTATTAAAGTATTTTTCTAAATTTCTAAAGAATGTTTTCACCTGTTAATTATTTTGAAACATGTAAAGCAGGCAGGATTAATCTCACAGTAGAACTCAACACTGATTACTGTCAGAGAATCCTTCATCACTTGAATTAAGATTATAATAATTACATTTTAAAGCACAGACACCACAAAATCAGACTTGCTTTGAGATCCTTCTGAGGTTAAATACTGATTTAAAACCATAACAAGAAATAGTTTAGTAACTATGATACTGATTTTGATATATGTATAGCTATGACAGAAAACACTGGCATCTAACAATGCTTAAAACAGTTCATCTTAAAAAAATAAAGGAAATAAAACAGTTATCGAATAATCACATGTCCTATTTTGTGTCCTAAACTCCTGGTGTCTTATATTTTAGAGCAGTCAATGCAATTTATGAAAGAAATCAGCTAAATCTGTATGTGGGGGTGTGTGTGGAAAAAATTCAGATGTATCTCCCTTTGTAATTGTTAACATTTTCATAAGTAACTGTAATTGAATTAAACATTTATTTCCAGTAACTGTAATTGATTATTTTGTAATTTAGTTACATGTAACTAGTTAGTTCCCAGCACTGCTGGTGCGTGAGCTGACCCCAGACCTGTGCAGTTTCCTCCGCTGTGGTCCAGCTCGTACCCGGGGTCACACAGGCACCGGAACAGACCCGGGATATTGCGGCAGCGGCCGTTCACGCAGATGTCTGCAAACGTGCACTCATCTATGTCTGTGGAGACACACACACACAACAGCTGTGATGTATTATGGGTCTTGATCTGGAGGAACTGGACTCACAGGAAGCTGCAGAACCGCACCGCTCTGAGGCACAAACACACACAGATACACAGATATACACTCCCATAAACACACACACACACACACACACACACTCACTCAAGCGCACACACACACACACACACTCACTCAAGCACACACACACACTCACTCACTCACTCACAGAGACACACACACACACACACACAGAGATACACACTCACACACTCATTCACAGA
>NW_015505380.1:827205-835547 GCF_001515645.1 Sinocyclocheilus grahami
CAGACAGACAGACAGACAGACAGACAGATGGACGGACAGACAGGTAAGGCAGACAGACAGACAGACAGACAGACAGACAGACAGACAGATGGACGGACAGACAGGTAAGGCAGACAGACAGACAGACAGACAGACAGACAGACAGACAGATGGACGGACAGACAGGTAAGACAGACAGACAGACAGACAGACAGACAGACAGACAGACAGATGGACGGACAGACAGGTAAGGCAGACAGACAGACAGACAGACAGACAGACAGATGGACGGACAGACAGACAAACAGACAGGTAAGGCAGACAGACAAACAGACAGGTAAGACAGACAGACAGACAGACAGATGGACAGACAGACAGACAAGTAAGACAGGTAAGACAGGTAAGACAGATAAGTCAGGAGGAGTGTCTCACCTTCACAGGCTTTCCCGTCTGCGGTGGGGATGAAGCCCATGTCACACTCACAGCGGTATCCACCCGCAACGTTCAGACAGTGTCCGTTCTCACACAGATTCACGTTCTCCGCACACTCATCCGTGTCTACAGGACACACACATGCATTAACAGCGGCATCACGTCGTGTGTGTGTGTGTGTGTGTGTGTGTGTGTGTGTGTGTGTGTGTGTGAGAGAGTCCGTACCGACGCAGTAGAAGCCGTCTCCCGCGAATCCCTCTTTGCACAGGCAGCGGTAGGAGCCCATGGTGTTCATGCAGTCTGCGCTGGGGCTGCACAGGTGCGTCCCGTTAGAACACTCGTCCAGATCTGAAACAGGAAACAGCTCTGCTGCACACCTGACCACCATCAGTCCAAACACAGCAGGTCACGAGTGAGAGAGCGAGAGTTCGTACCTGTGCATCTGATCCCGTTCCCGATCCAGCCCGGAGCGCAGCTGCATCTGAAGCTGCCGGCGGTGTTCGTACAGCTCGCGTGTCCGTCGCAGTTATGAGCGCCGATCTCACACTCGTTAATATCTAAATCACACACACACACACACGCACACATTTACATAAAGATTTCTTTAAAAGCCTTAATTCAAAAGTTAGAATCCATGAACTAAACCAACAAGACTCGAATCAAAGTTCATTATAAACTTTGATTTGAAGCAAAAAAGCATTTGGAAATGTGATAAAAACTGAACGTAACCGCTTTAATGACGAAAAAAAATTACAATCCCATGAAGAATTGCAAATGACTTAATGGAGTTAAAAACGATGGTCAGATAGTGAAATATTAATTTAAAGTTGTTGATCGTATCTATCGAAATATATTTTAAGATTTTTGCAAACTATGTATAAATATTTTGGTAACACTTTACAATAAGCTTCCATTTGTTAACATTAGTTAACATGAACTAACAATGAAAACAACTTCTAAAGCATTTATTAATATTAGTTCATGTTAATTTCATCATTTACTAATACATTATTAAAATGAAAACTTGTATGAACAGTTGTATCGAGCTTTCGATTAATAAATACTCTAACAAATGTATTGCACATTGTTAGTTAATGATAGTAAATGCATTAATTAACTAATGTTAACTAATGGGACCTTACTGTAAAGTATATACGGGGTCTGAATACTTTCCGTACCCACTGTATATACACACATATTTTTATATTTTTTACAAATATATATTTTGTATTTTTTACTTTTGCCATGATTTGTTTGTCATCACTCTGATTGGTGGAATATTCTGCACAGAATCATGGGTAATATAGTTTTCATGTGAGCCCTTCACATTCTGTTCCTTCATCGAGTCTCTTTAGACTGCAGCTCTCCGTCTGTCCTCAAATAACCGGAGCGGAGCGACCTCTCCGTCTGCCTGCGCTTTTATTAGAGCAAATCTAATCCGCAAAATATGCTCAGCACACATCCAGCTAACAGCGATAAACCCAGGAGGAAATCATGGAGCGCTTCGGTGTTTACTCCAAAATAAACCACTTAACTGGCCTGATGGGGACCGTGCTCAGATTAACAAGTTTACGTCATTATGGCGTCAGTCAAATTATACAGAATTAACACACAAACACATGAAGTGCTGAAAGAGAATGAAGCTACATGACAAATGTTTCTCTAGAGCAGGGCACACATATAAATCACTGAACATGTGGAACAGAATAAATGCACAGCACATGAGACTTAAACATTAATAAAACACTGAAAATTCAGTCAAATTAAAAATCATTTAAAAAAACACTTGCTAAACACCATTAATTCATAAAAATGCAAAATTAAAAAAATAATTAAATTTTAAAATCAAAATCAAAATACAAAACGAACTATTAATTAAATCATAAAAATGTCAAATTAATATAAGTGATTTTAAAATAAATCAAAAACATTTTTTTTTTTTTACATTTTAGTTACATGAAATAAAATACATTTGAATAAACTCAAATAAATTTTTCATTTTCTTTTAGTTTAACTTGATGTACCAAAACAGCTCAAACTAAAACGGAAATAAACATTTATAAAAACCTATTTTAAAACTATTTTAAAGTGTCTGTATCACTTAAAAAAAACTAATAAAAATGACAAAAACACAAAAAATTACTACAGAATGTAACTAAAATTAATATATGACAATGAAAAAGATTCTCAAAATTAAAACTAATTCAAAATATAAACAAAAAACTATAACTGTCACAATTAAACTACAAAAATCATCAAGGAACCAGGAACATGCAAATGTGTTGTTGAATTACCGAAATATTAACTTTAAAGATCACATATTTTACACCTTTCTGGAGTTTTTTTTTATTTTTTATTTTTTGACTGAAGGCGGTGACTGTGTAGTTCTGACGTCAACTTTTTACGGAAGTAACAACGGTTCGTGAAAAATCACAGCTACTTTATGCGGGCTGTGTGCATTTTACTGTGGACTGACTGTTTTGAAACGTATATGGTAGTTAAACAGCCCCTAGACCTCAGTAATCGTGGGAAGAAAAAAAATAATCAGTTTTGACAATATGGGACCTTTAAAATCTCAATCAGGATTCAGCTGACAAAAAGATTGGGAATCCCATCATTTAAATGCACTTCTATTCTGTTTCTATTGGTGTTTCAGACACACTTCAGTGCAACTTTATTGAGTTGGATCGTCACAAATGCTGCAGATGCATTTTTAACAAACCAGAGACATAAAAAACACCTTCACTGATCCTGAAACACTGGAATACACACGGGGTGTGTGTGTGTGTGTGTGTGTGTGTGTGTGTGTGAGAGAGAGTGTGTGTGTGTGTGTGTGTTCGAGTGTGTGTGTGTGTGTGAGTGTGAGTGTGTGTATGAGTGTGTGTGTGTGTGTGTGAGAGAGAGTGTGTGTGTGTGTGTGTGTTCGAGTGTGTGTGTGTGTGTGAGTGTGAGTGTGTGTATGAGTGTGTGTGTGTGTGTGTGAGAGAGAGTGTGTGTGTGTGTGTGTGTTCGAGTGTGTGTGTGTGTGTGAGTGTGAGTGTGTGTATGAGTGTGTGTGTGTGTGTGTGAGAGAGAGTGTGTGTGTGTGTGTGTGTTCGAGTGTGTGTGTGTGTGTGAGTGTGAGTGTGTGTATGAGTGTGTGTGTGTGTGTGTGAGAGAGAGTGTGTGTGTGTGTGTGTGTTCGAGTGTGTGTGTGTGTGTGAGTGTGAGTGTGTGTATGAGTGTGTGTGTGTGTGTGTGAGAGAGAGTGTGTGTGTGTGTGTGTGTTCGAGTGTGTGTGTGTGTGTGAGTGTGAGTGTGTGTATGAGTGTGTGTGTGTGTGTGTGAGAGAGAGTGTGTGTGTGTGTGTGTGTTCGAGTGTGTGTGTGTGTGTGAGTGTGAGTGTGTGTATGAGTGTGTGTGTGTGTGTGTGAGAGAGAGTGTGTGTGTGTGTGTGTGTTCGAGTGTGTGTGTGTGTGTGAGTGTGAGTGTGTGTATGAGTGTGTGTGTGTGTGTGTGAGAGAGAGTGTGTGTGTGTGTGTGTGTTCGAGTGTGTGTGTGTGTGTGAGTGTGAGTGTGTGTATGAGTGTGTGTGTGTGTGTGTGAGAGAGAGTGTGTGTGTGTGTGTGTGTTCGAGTGTGTGTGTGTGTGTGAGTGTGAGTGTGTGTATGAGTGTGTGTGTGTGTGTGTGAGAGAGAGTGTGTGTGTGTGTGTGTGTTCGAGTGTGTGTGTGTGTGTGAGTGTGAGTGTGTGTATGAGTGTGTGTGTGTGTGTGTGAGAGAGAGTGTGTGTGTGTGTGTGTGTTCGAGTGTGTGTGTGTGTGTGAGTGTGAGTGTGTGTATGAGTGTGTGTGTGTGTGTGTGAGAGAGAGTGTGTGTGTGTGTGTGTGTTCGAGTGTGTGTGTGTGTGTGAGTGTGAGTGTGTGTATGAGTGTGTGTGTGTGTGTGTGAGAGAGAGTGTGTGTGTGTGTGTGTGTTCGAGTGTGTGTGTGTGTGTGAGTGTGAGTGTGTGTATGAGTGTGTGTGTGTGTGTGTGAGAGAGAGTGTGTGTGTGTGTGTGTGTTCGAGTGTGTGTGTGTGTGTGAGTGTGAGTGTGTGTATGAGTGTGTGTGTGTGTGTGTGAGAGAGAGTGTGTGTGTGTGTGTGTGTTCGAGTGTGTGTGTGTGTGTGAGTGAGTGAGTGTGTGTGTGTGTGCTGACCCCTGACCTCAAACACTCAGCCCCACCCCTGACACTGATGTCCACTGATGATGTCATTATTTACACATGCCGACGGCCAATTAAAACACACGTGATGACCTTCATACACTCATCAATCACTGATGCGGCTCTCCCACAATCCAACACAACTCAAATAAACGATCTTTGGTTCGTTACCATCACACGTCAGTCCCATCATGCCTGGAAAACATCACTTTAAATGAAGCTCGCGTCTGGACGTTTATAAACGACAGACATTAAAATCATCACCAGTAAAAATACACAGAGAAACAAACGGCTGCAGATGTGCGCAAGACGCTTTCAGGATGAAAATGTGAAAGAAATTAGAAATAAAAACTCAACAAGCAGCGAATCCGAACGGGCCAGAGGATTCAGACCGCCACTTCAACTGCTTTTAACTGCGTTTAATCCCAGCTTTTTCCCAGACATGAAAATATCCAAATGATGTGTCATTAGTAACCCTTTGAAATAATCAATAATTATTTTTCTGTATTTTTTGGGGAAAAGTGTGTGAAAAATTGTGTTATAAAACAGATTGGCTGAGCCGCGTTCGAAGCTGTTGTGAATGACGCTACAAAGTAACACACACCTTTGTTTACGTTTGTGTGTTGCTCGGCAACCACTTTGTAGCAACCACAACTGTTTCTGAAGAGCTACATTGTTTGGTGGAAGAATACTGTGTTTATTAATATCATTACACTTTATTTGCTCCGTTTTATTTTGTGAAACCGTACTACGTATATGGAATAACCGTTTTATAAAAGCAGTATACAGTGAATTTATAACAGCTTCACGGGGGGTTATTGCTTTATTTTATGGTCGGTCACAATTGTGTGTGTACTGAATTGTTATAAAACTAGGCAAAGTCTCATGGATATTACATTATGTCGTTTTAAAACTATGTATGTTCGTAGGTCTTTTAGATATTCTGGGGCACTTTTGTGGAATAAGTTACCTCTGGACATTAAAGGTATTTCGAATATGGTTAGTTTTAGTTTAAAAGCTAACAGTTTGTTCTTAAGTAGGTTGTTTTGTTGATGAATTTGTATTACGTACGTGGTTATTTGTGACTGTACATTTTTGTAGATGTGGAATTTTATTGTAATTGTTTTATTTATAATGCAGTGCCAGTGTACCTGTTACCGGGAGTGAAGTTTGTGCTTTACATCAAGGACCACAATGGAAATAAGTTTTGTTTTAAACTTTATTGTGTTATCCTTGACGAATAGAGTGTATTCACTACTTTTTTTGTCAAATAAACAAAAAAAGAAAAAAATTAATTTACATATTTCTGCAGTCATAAAAATTGTTATATATCTTAGTCCAGCTATTTTAAACCATTTGATCACATTCTAGGGTTACTATTATGCATTAAAAAAACTTATACAACACTGATAGGAAAACTGAGATAAAATACAAAATATACAACCATCAACAAATTTCAAAATTGTTACTTTTTTGTAACATATATCGTCAAATTGTTATATTAGTGCTACCAGTGCTGATACATCAATATTGTAACTTATTTGTTACATTTGAACTTTTAATTTAGTGTAAACATTTTAGTGCAGCTTTCACGAAGAACAGCAATTGGATTTAAATGTATACTTAAATACATGTTTACTCATTCTGTGACCACACTCAACAAAACTGAATATATGTGAATTCATATATTAATACTAGACACCTCAACGATAATGTGGACCAAAAATCTTTGTCATGTTTTTATGTTAACGTACTTTACGAGCTTTCTCTTCTCAAGCTGCAAACAGGAAGTAAACTGCTTTGATCATGTAACAATCTGCACTAAACGTGTGAAACTGCACATATTTAATTGAGGCTCTTTATTTTTCTATATTTGCAGGGAGTGCACTAAAACATCAGTCAGTAAGGTTTTTAGAGCTTTATAAATGACAACCTTTTTTACGGTCACTATTGTGGGATTAAATGGGTTAAGCGGCTCTAATGGGGCGTTTCGTTAGCCACTGATCAGCGCTCAGGAATCTGGGCCGAATATCTTCCAGCATTCAGCTCGCGAGAACATGAGGCGCCTCAGGATTCCTGCGCACTGACTCAGACGAGGAAAACATGCTCCGAAAACACGGAAAATATGAGCGAGAGACTGAGAGAGAGATAAACAGAGACCGACTCAACTGACACTACCTAACAACCACCCAGAACACCCTAGCAACACACTTACTACACTCTAAGAATCATGTGACCCTGGAGCACAAAACCATCATAAGGGTCAATTTTTCTCAAGACTGAGATCGCGCACACTAACTGAGAGAAGCGTTCATGGATCGAAGGAAAGCGTTTGTTTTTGCTTTGTAAGAGTTCGGCACAAACGTGATTCACTTCGTGAGTGTAACTGGTTTTTACAGCTCCTTGACGCAACCCATCAAAAGGCTTATAAACACCGCAAAAATAAGCCTTTATTTATTAGAGGTGCAACAGCGCATTCATATATGAGTGCAAATGGCTGTGCATTTATTTATGTTTTTAACTCGATGGGAGTGAAATTAAATGGTCTGAGCCTTAAGCTGTGTGTTGTCTGTCTCCCCTCTACCCCCTCCGATTCACAGCGCACCACGCACCAGTTTTTTTGCATTTTTTAAAACTGTGGTGAGAACTAACCAGTGCTGAAACAGGGGTTTCATGACCCTTTAACAAAAACTGTAATAGTTTAAGAATGGCACTGAAGTAACAGCAATTTAGATGCATACAAGAATGAAGCACTGAAGAATGTAAATTATAACGGTACATTTCAAACTCTGATCGGATCAGATGATGTTCTAGTATTGACTAGAGTCAACAGGAGAGTGTGTCAGTGTGTGTGTGTGTGTGTGTGTGTGAGTGAGTGAGTGAGTGTGTGTGTGAGAGAGAGTGTGAGTGTGTGTGTGTGTGTGTGTGTGTGTGTGTGTGTGTGAGAGAGAGAGTGTGAGTGTGTGTGTGTGTAAGCCTGTGTGTGTGTGTGTGTGTCTCACCTGTACAGCCGGTTGTCCCTTTCCTGACAGAGAAGCCGAGGTCACAGTGACAGATGAACGAGCCCTTGGTGTTTTCACACTTCCCGCTTAGACAGATGTTTGGATTCAGCTCACATTCATTCACATCTGACACACACACACACACACACACACACACACAAAGAATAAAGTTACACAAAAAAAAAAAGAAGAGACATTTGACATTTAACATAATACTGCGTAAGTACCTTATTTCTAGTTTTAACGTGAAATAAGCATGAATTAACATCTCATGCCTCATGTAATCGCACCATCAGTGTTTCACTCGCGGAAAGATGTGATTAAAACAGCTTGTAAACAAAACGTCACGTAGGCAAGTCATCAGTGTCCACAGCTCGCTATTTGCTAGAGAAATAAAGTCTAGAGAAGAGCCTTTCGTGAAATATTAGACTACATAGCTACTCATTATATTTTACTTGATTTCTTAATCATTTAATGTATATTTAAATAAATCTTTAATGAAACAAGTTATGACGGCCACTGTGTAAACGATAATATTTCAACAACAAATAGAAATTGTATAATTTAGAAGTTAATTTAAAAACTGCATGGAGTGCAATTTACATGTTTGCATACAATTTTTTATTTATTTGAGTGGTTATTATAGTTTAAAATAAATAGTAATTAAATTTAAGTTTGGACTCTGTTGTTAATTCTAATCTTATAGTAATGTAAAAGGGCTCCCTATAGTTTAGAGCAGAAGCTGA
>NW_015505380.1:835872-843041 GCF_001515645.1 Sinocyclocheilus grahami
GTGTGAGTGTGTGTGTGTGTGTGTGTGTGTGTGTGTGTGTGTGAGAGAGAGAGTGTGAGTGTGTGTGTGTGTAAGCCTGTGTGTGTGTGTGTGTGTCTCACCTGTACAGCCGGTTGTCCCTTTCCTGACAGAGAAGCCGAGGTCACAGTGACAGATGAACGAGCCCTTGGTGTTTTCACACTTCCCGCTTAGACAGATGTTTGGATTCAGCTCACATTCATTCACATCTGACACACACACACACACACACACACACACACAAAGAATAAAGTTACACAAAAAAAAAAAGAAGAGACATTTGACATTTAACATAATACTGCGTAAGTACCTTATTTCTAGTTTTAACGTGAAATAAGCATGAATTAACATCTCATGCCTCATGTAATCGCACCATCAGTGTTTCACTCGCGGAAAGATGTGATTAAAACAGCTTGTAAACAAAACGTCACGTAGGCAAGTCATCAGTGTCCACAGCTCGCTATTTGCTAGAGAAATAAAGTCTAGAGAAGAGCCTTTCGTGAAATATTAGACTACATAGCTACTCATTATATTTTACTTGATTTCTTAATCATTTAATGTATATTTAAATAAATCTTTAATGAAACAAGTTATGACGGCCACTGTGTAAACGATAATATTTCAACAACAAATAGAAATTGTATAATTTAGAAGTTAATTTAAAAACTGCATGGAGTGCAATTTACATGTTTGCATACAATTTTTTATTTATTTGAGTGGTTATTATAGTTTAAAATAAATAGTAATTAAATTTAAGTTTGGACTCTGTTGTTAATTCTAATCTTATAGTAATGTAAAAGGGCTCCCTATAGTTTAGAGCAGAAGCTGAGATAGATTTTTATAGATTTTTTCTGAATTTGTTCAGTAAAACATTGTTTAATTGAAAAAAAAAAAGATTTACAGTATATACAGTATATATATTTTTTCAATTTCCATTGTTTCATTAATTTTTAGTAAGTGAAGAATTTTAAAGTAAAAACAAAACATTTTATTGTTTCCTTTTTAAAACTAATTACATTTTAGTGTTTTATGTCAATGTTTTTTTTTTGTTTGTTTGTTTTTACATTTTTTTAATGATTTAATACATTTTATTTAGACTTTTTATTTTAAACTGATTTATTCACTTAACATTTTTATGATGCAACTAATTATTAATTTCATCAGCTCAGTTTGGGAAGGCCTGTGTTATGGTGTGCATACAGTGCTCCAGTCTATTTCAGACACAGTACATGTTCAAATAACCATGCTAGCATTTGTGTGATGAATGCTGATGCTCTCCTGTCCTCAGCCTCATTATGAAAGAATGAATGAATGAGTGAAAGAGTGTGTGATTTACCCAGACATGATTTCATATCCTCAGACGACATGTAGCCGTCGAAACACAGGCACTGGAATTCCCCGGGGATGTTGGTGCACTGACCGCCGTGACAGATGTCAGGACTGTCCTCACACTCATCGATATCTACACACACACACACCAGAGGCCAGAGGTCAGAGGTCAGCACAGCTTGAGTGTGTGTGTGTGTGTGTGTGCATGTACTGTGCAGTGTGTGTGACCTGTGCAGCTCCTGAGGTCGGGCATGAGGGCGTAACCACGGCGACAGCTGCACTCATAACTTCCCTCTGAATTGGTGCAGAACGTCTCACAGCCACCGTTCTCAATGGTGCATTCATCGATATCTGAAACACACACACACACACACACACACACACACACACACATGTCACTGACTGCGTTTACATGCATCAGATTCTGTTTAAAGTCCATACTTGGCCCCTCAGTAATAATATGCATCCAGACGTGGGAATATTCCAGTATATGGCTGCTGTATGTTGATCTGCATGTGTTTCCTTTCCTGGGAGATTCCCAATGCTGCCACTGGTTATATACTGTATATACACTACCGCTCAAAAGTGTGGGATCAGTAAGAGTTGTAATGTGTTTTAAAGAAGTCTCTTCTGCACATCAAGGCTGCATTTATTTGATCAAAAATACAGAAAAACAGTAATCTCGCAAAATGTTATTACAATATAAAATAATGGTTTCTATTTTAATATCCTTTCAAATATAATGTATTTCTGTGATGCGCAGCTGTATTTCCAGCATCATTACTCCAGTCTTCAGTGTCACATGATCTTCAGAAATCAGTATAATATGCTGATAATAATCAGTTGTGCTGCTTCATATTTTTTTGGAAACTGATACTTTTTTCAGGATTCTTTGATGAATAAAAAGTTACAAAAGAACAGCATTTATTCAAAATATAAATCTTTTCTAACAATATAAATCTTTGCTATCACTTCTTATCAATTTAACACATCCTCGCTGAATAAAAGTTTTAATTTCTTTCAAAAAAACAAAGAAAGAATAAAAATGTACTGACCCCAAACTTTTGAACACTAGTGTATATTGTTAGAAAATATTTCTATTTTAAATAAACGCTCTTCTTTTGAACTTTTTATTCATCAAAGAATCCTGAAAAAAGTATCACAGTTTCCAAAAAAATATGAAGCAGCACAACTGATAATAAATCAGCATATTATACTGATTTCTGAAGAACATGTGACACTGAAGACTGGAGGAATGATGCTGGAAATACAGCGCAGCATCACAGGAATAAATTATATTTTAATGTATATTAAAATAGAAAAACGTTATTTTATGTCATAATAATATTTCACAATATAACATTTTTTACATTTGATTTGATCAAATAAATGCAGCCTTGATGAGCAGAAGAACCTCCTGTAAAAACATTAAAAATCGTTCTGATCCCAAACTTTTGACCCGTAGTGTATGAGGTTGCATGACCATTTTTAATTTTCCTTATTTATGCAATGATTATCTATATGTATCTTTATTCATACGATTTCTGAGAGGAGTATCTTTTCTCCGTTCGTTTCTCGTGAGAATAATTGCGCATCCGACTGCGCACGATCCCGATACATACACATACTGTAAACACAGAATTACACTATTTAAGCGTTCACACAAACATAATCTATTATGTCTTAAGTGAACGTTTGGGGAACTGTTGGGGAAAAACATCTGATGTGTAACATTATATTAGATCTGTGCAGTACAGTAGGTTTTAATATATAGTCCGTCTGTCTAAGAATAACAGAAAAGATCGCTGTATCGCTATAAAAAATATAAATAACTCATTTTTGAAAATTTGCTCATTATGACCAATTTTGCCAGCACAGGTCACATATTATTTTACTTGGTTTAATCACAGTGGCATCTTTTTGTCATGATGCACAACATATTTTGCGTTATATGGATGTTTACAGAAACCTCTGAGCTCTCTGAACATATAATGTACATATATAATAATTTTGCACATTATTGTTCCTTAGAATCCATATGTAATGATCAGGATCACTCAAAGATCCATTTTTAGGGCCGGTTTATAATGGGAAGGGTTCACGTCTCAGTAATAAATGTTCTTTAGGGAGTATTAATGTAAATATAGTGCACATACAGAACATTTCAGCTTCTAGACTTCTTCATTTTAGTTTACTGGGGTGAGAAAGTGAATATTTTTGGGCGAGCGTCCGTGTGTCTTACCGACGCAGGAGAGTCTGTCTTCGGTGGATTTGTAGCCGGTGTTGCAGGAGCACTGATAGCGTCCGATCATGTTCACACACTGACCGTTCCTGCACAGCTTGTCACTCAGTTCACACTCATTGATATCTGCAGAGAAAACACACAGTAAACACAACACTGAGCAAAAACTGTCAATTCAGGATGTGTACAAAATCCATCATCACATTAACATAAACACACTCTCTCTCACACACACACACACACTCTCTCTCTCTCACACACACTCTCACACACAGACACACTCACACACACACACACACTCTCTCACACTCACACACACACTCACACACACAGACACACTCACACACACACACACACAAAGACACACACACACACACACACACACTCTCACACTCACACACACACTCACACACACAGACACACTCACACACACACACACACAAAGACACACACACTCTCTCACACTCACACACACACTCATAGGTTGACTGAGTTTAGCGCGTGCACCACGACTATGAAAAGCCATGATCAATGGAGCTCCGATGTTACGATTCACCATGGCAACAGCTCCCGCCAAAAACACATCTGCATACTTCAGACAGAGTCAATACAAGTTTAATTCTAATCACTGTTATAATATAATATCACAGGTGAAAACTGGCAGAACGGTAGGTTATTGAACTAATAGGCTATTAATTTTCATGGTATCCCACAGGCAAAAAAATACATAAAATAATAATATTTAAGTGCATTTTTCTTATTTTACAAATGATCTGCCAATAGGGTAAGAAAACTACGGCAGCGGCTATTTACACTAAGTGGAATTAACACTTTTTTAGCGATAGATCCTATTTACAGTAGGCTAAGTGTAAATAGCTCTAGATGCTATTTACACTATAGTGAAAATAGTGATATATTCTATTTACCATGTAAAAGTAGCAGTTCTAAATAATAATTAGGATATGGCACATTAAAAAGTAACTCCCTACGAATTAATACAGCCTCCTCATCTACTGTATAAAAGGACATGCTATTTTTGTCACTTTGACGGTGTTTGGCAGGGGGAGGTGGGGGAAACAAAAAATAATCATGTTTACGTTTGCATTAATAAGATTTTTCTTACCCCATGGCGGATAATTTTACTTGTTTTAAGTAAAAGGCACTTAAATGCACTTGTTTCCCCCCAGGAAACAAGAATAAAAATATTAGGCTATATAATTTTTTCTTATATAGAAAATGCATCGTGATTTAATCATTTTTAGATATTTGTACTTGAAATACTCCATAAGAAAAGCATTTTTGCAGCGTAAATGAATGAATGAGGTATTTAAACATCGCTTGCGCTTTAAAAAGGGGGAGGAGACCGTAAGAAACTCTGGGTTTACCGAAGAAAACCTGCTAACCTGACCAGGTTAGGTTCATAGAGTAAGTTACCACAGTAACTGAAACTCATTTCAGAGTTAACATACTCAAGTTTTCACTAGGGATGGGTACCAAAACCCCGTATTTAATCGGTCCCAGGGCTAAATTATGAAAGACCGGAGTATCGATAAGCTCTGACGTTAACGGTTCTGCTATCGGTACTGGAAAAATTAATAAAACATACATTTATTATTGCTATACATACATTATACATATCTATTTTCCTGTTTAATACTGTAAAGTTGCTTTGACACAATCTGTATTGTTAAAAGCGCTATAAATAAAGGTGACTTGACTTGACACATCAGGACTCATTAGCGTTCACATGCATGTCTCTGAACCTCGTTTACGGCGTCTGAACTCACCTGTGCAGTTCCTTTCATCAAAGTCCAGAGCGAAGCCGCTGTCGCACCTGCAGCGGAAGCTACCGATGGTGTTCCTGCAGCGGCCGTTTGTGCACAAGCTGTGGATCATCTTACACTCGTTTATATCTGCAGAGAGACAGAACGATGATGAGTCAGGATAGCGACAGGTATGCGCTGTGTATTTTTTCCGCACCCATGTTAACAGATTAAAGCGTTCACACTGCACACGGTTGCGGTCTGCGCTGAATTAAAGTGACAGCGCATTGTTTGCGGTAAATATGAACATGGATTGACACGGAAATGTAGTAATTGCACCATTAATGGATATAATTAAAGTCTACTGTGTTTCACAGTCAACACATAGGTTATGGCTTTTTGGCTAGGTTTAAAGGAAAAGAGCACTTTTAGATAAACAAGGCAATAATAGATGGCACTCGTGGAGGTAAGAAAACAAAGTTCTTTATGAACCGTAGGACTGCTTGTAATAATATTTAAATGCTAAAGAAAAGGCAGTAAAGCTGACTGTTTCTGTCGATGGTAAGTTTGGTTACACTTTATTTTAAGGTGTCCTTTTTACAGTGTAATTATTCTATATACACGACATTCCCAATCATAGTTATTAATGTTGTGCACTGCTGTTTGAGCTGCGTGTGCTGAGCTAAAGATGATCACCGGTAAACTGAAGCGCTCTTTTAACTTAACCAAACGCATTCTATATGAGATAAATCAGATATACATCAAATAAACACAATATTACAATGTACAATTGCACAAAAGGCTGCAAACGAACAGCGCGCATCTGAAGTGTCTCTGAAGGAAATAATGCATTATTTATCGGCTTTAAGATATCGGCCAAATTTTCTTATCGGGCCGATACCGATAACAGAAAAAAATTAGCATTTATCGGCCGATACCGATATGGTGGCCGATATATCGTGCATCCCTACTATATATACATTATCTTGCAAATTCTATCTCACCAGAGTCTATTTTCCTGTTTAATACTGTACAGTTGCTTTGACACAATCTGTATTGTTAAAAGCGCTATATAAATAAAGGTGACTTGACTTGACACATCAGGACTCATTAGCGTTCACATGCATGTCTCTGAACCTCGTTTACGGCGTCTGAACTCACCTGTGCAGTTCCTTTCATCAAAGTCCAGAGCGAAGCCGCTGTCGCACCTGCAGCGGAAGCTACCGATGGTGTTCCTGCAGCGGCCGTTTGTGCACAAGCTGTGGATCATCTTACACTCGTTTATATCTGCAGAGAGACAGAATGATGATGAGTCAGGATAGCGACAGGTATGCACTGTGTTAACAGATTAAAGCGTTCACACTGCACACGGTTGCAGTCTGCGCTGAATTAAAGTGACAGCGCATTGTTTGCGGTAAATATGAACATGGATTGACACGGAAATGTAGTAATTGCACCATTAATGGATATAATTAAAGTCTACTGTGTTTCACAGTCAACACATAGGTTATGGCTTTTTGGCTAGGTTTAAAGGAAAAGAGCACTTTTAGATAAACAAGGCAATAATAGATGGCACTCGTGGAGGTAAGAAAACAAAGTTCTTTATGAACCGCAGGACTGCTTGTAATAATATTTAAATGCTAAAGGCAGTAAAGCTGACTGTTTCTGTCGATGGTAAGTTTGGTTACACTTTATTTTAAGGTGTCCTTGTTACAGTGTAATTATTCATTTAAGTACTGAGTAATATTAATTAGCTACATGTTCTTACTATATGGTTAGGGTTACTTGCATGTAATTATGCATCATTTATTGTTATT
>NW_015505380.1:843121-848704 GCF_001515645.1 Sinocyclocheilus grahami
AGTCGCTGGGGGATATTTGTAGCAATAGCCAACAATACATTGTATGGGTCACAATTATACATTTCTCTTTTATGCCAAAAATCATTAGGATATTAAGATCATGTTCCTTGAAAATATTTTGTAAATGTCCTACCGTAAATATATCAAAACTTAATGTTTGATTATTAATATGCATTGCTAAGAACTTCATTTGGACAACTTTAAAGATGATTTTCTCAATATTTATTCTCAATTTTTTATAGTGATTCTTAATTAATTAATAGTGATTTTTTTTGCACCCTCAGATTCCAGATTTTCAAATAGTTGTATCCATAAAAGAAAAATCTATAATTTTGACCCATACAATGTATTGTTGGCTATTGCTACAAATATCCCCCAGCGACTCAACACTGCTTCTGTGCTCCAGGGACACATTCATGAACCTGAGAATTCAGAACAGAGTAGTTTTATGGGTGATGCACTCATCAGAAATACACTCTGCTGGAGTTTCATACGCACCAACGCAGGTCCTTCCAGTGGAGTCCACCGTCATCCCACTGGGACACTGGCAGATGAACGACCCGTCTGTGTTCACACACTTCCCATTGATGCAGACGCCGGGAAACACGTCACACTCGTTCACATCTGCACACACACAGACACACAGACACACACACAGACACAGACACACACACACACACACACAGACACACACACAGACAGACACACACACAGACAGACACACACACAGACAGACACACACACAGACAGACACACACACAGACAGACACACACACAGACAGACACACACACAGACAGACACACACACAGACAGACACACACACAGACAGACACACACACAGACAGACACACACACAGACAGACACACACACAGACAGACACACACACAGACAGACACACACACAGACAGACACACACACAGACAGACACACACACAGACAGACACACACACAGACAGACACACACACAGACAGACACACACACAGACAGACACACACACAGACAGACACACACACAGACAGACACACACACAGACAGACACACACACAGACAGACACACACACAGACAGACACACACACAGACAGACACACACACAGACAGACACACACACAGACAGACACACACACAGACAGACACACACACAGACAGACACACACACAGACAGACACACACACAGACAGACACACACACAGACAGACACACACACAGACAGACACACACACAGACAGACACACACACAGACAGACACACACACAGACAGACACACACACAGACAGACACACACACAGACAGACACACACACAGACAGACACACACACAGACAGACACACACACAGACAGACACACACACAGACAGACACACACACAGACAGACACACACACAGACAGACACACACACAGACAGACACACACACAGACAGACACACACACAGACAGACACACACACAGACAGACACACACACAGACAGACACACACACAGACAGACACACACACAGACAGACACACACACAGACAGACACACACACAGACAGACACACACACAGACAGACACACACACAGACAGACACACACACAGACAGACACACACACAGACAGACACACACACAGACAGACACACACACAGACAGACACACACACAGACAGACACACACACAGACAGACACACACACAGACAGACACACACAGACACACAGACAGACAGACACACACAGACACACACACAGACAGACAGACACACACACACACAAACGTGAAGCAGCTGAATATGAGACTCTGAATGCATGCAGACAGTGAAGCGTGATGCGAGATCTCACCCTCACAGATGGTCCCCTTCACTCGCGCGTAACCTTTAGAGCAGAACGGATCTGAAACACACAACACACACTTTACTCCGGACACACACCGGACACACATCACCAGCTTACACTAATACAGATTCTTTAATGTTTCTGAAAGACTCTCTTCTGTACACCAAGGCTGCTTTTATTTGATTAAAAATACAGTAAAAAAAAGTGAAATATTATTACAATTTAAAACAGCTGTTTTCTCTGTGAATCTCTGTTAAACTGTAATGTATTTCTGTGATGCGCAGCTGTATTTTCAGCATCATTCCTCCAGTCTTCAGTGTCACATGATCTTCAGAAATCAGTATAATATGCTGATCTGCTGCTCAAGAAACATTTCTGATTATTATCAATGTTGAAAACAGTCGTGCTGCACAATATTTTTGTGGAAACCATGATATACTACTACTTTAATAAAGCAATAAGCTCCAAGAAGCCGTGGTTCAGTGACGGCGCTACACCGGGGCTAGGGTGTCAGAATTTTTAATAGCCCCGGTTTAGCCCCATTTCTTTATGAAGTAACTCTGACGTCATCAATATCATTTATTTTCTTAGCACCCCCACATATTGGTCTAGCCCCCCCTTAGCACCCCATTCTGGCGCCGTGCCTGCCGTGGTTTACAGTGAATATGATAATGAACCCCCTTAGCTGTTATAGATTCACTGTAAACCACGACTTCACGGGGGTTACTGCTTTTATAAAACGGTTATTTCATATACGTAGTACGGTTTCACAAAATAAAACAGAGCAAATAAAGTGTAATGATATTAATAAACACAGTATTCTTCCACCAAACAATGTAGCTCCTCAGAAACAGTTGTGGTTGCTACAAAGTGGTTGCCGAGCAACACAAAAACGTAAACAAAGGTTCGAACATGGCTCAGCCAATCAGAACCAAGGACCGGAACTTTCTGTTTTATAGAAAAGATTTTAAAAAATTTATACTTTTATTCATCAAAGAGGCATTAAATTGATCAAAAGTGACAGTTAAGACATTCTCAGAGATTCGATTTCAAATAAATGCTGTTCTTTTGAACTTTCTGTTCGTCTGTGAATCCTGAAAAATAGAATGCATCACGGTTGCCACAAGAATATTGTGCAGCACAACTGTTTTCAACATTGATGATAATCAGAAATGTTTCTTGAGCAGCAAATCAGCATATTATACTGATTTCTGAAGATCATGTAATGTAATCATGTATGTGTTTGAGGTGTCAGACGGGTTAGTTAGTGGAGGTTGAGTCTCACCTGGTTCACATTTGGTACACGGCGAGCCCCAGCCCGCCCCCAGCGTAGCACAGCAGTGAGACTTCAGCGTCGCTCCGTTAATGTTAACCTCACACGGTCCATTCACCATCTTCAGCCAACACGTGCCCTTAGTGGTCTCTGACACACGCACACACACACGCATGAGGCTTTAACACACACATGTGATGAGTGTGACAGGAAGTGCACTCACCCACACACAGAGTTCCTGAGCTGTCCAGAATGCTTCCCGCGGAGCAGATACACACGAACGACCCGTCGCTGTTCTTACACTCGCTGTTCACACACGGGTTACTCAAGCACTTCTCTTTTATGCCAAAAATCATTAGGATATTAAGTAAAGATCATGTTCCTTGAAGATATTTAGTAAATGTCCTACCGTAAATATATCAAAACTTAATGTTTGATTAGTAATATGCATTGCTAAGAACTTCATTTGGACAACTTTAAAGATGATTTTCTCAGTGTTTAGATTTTTTTGCACCCTCAGATTCCAGATTTTCAAATAGTTGTATCTCGATCAAATATTGTCCTATTGACCCTTATGACTGGTTTTGTGGTCCAGGGTCACATTTTATGTAGTTAGTGTGATTTATGCCCTCAGCAGTGTGAGTGTGTGTGTGTGTGTGTGTGTGAGAGAGAGAGACAGACGTGACCCACCTTCACACACCTCTGTCTCGGGCTGGAAGGTGAAGCCCTTCGGACAGTGGCAGGTGAAGCTGCCCGGTGTGTTTCTGCACAGGCCGTTCTCACACAGGTGTCTGTTCATCATGCACTCGTCCACATCTGAAACACAGACGCACATGCGTGATGCAGACGTCTGCGCGCTTCACACGCTAATGTCTGCAGAGATACTGACCGACGCAGGTCTTCCCGCTGATGTCCACCTCAAAGCCCAGATTACAGTTACACTTGTATGTTCGGAGCATGTTCTCGCACACGCCGTTCTGACAGATATCAGGATCCAGCGCACACTCGTTTATATCTGACACACAGAGAGAGATTCACATCTAAACACATGCATGTGAACATACATGCACATAAAATACATGGGTAAGATTTTTTTTTTCTTCACTTTTTATTGTTTAATTGTTTACTTAAATCTATAGATACTAATAGTTAATGTAAATTAAACTGTATTATTTATGTAATTACAAAATATTTTGAATTATTTGTAATTCATTATGAAATCTGACCATGACAGTTTCTTCACAGTTCTCTTCTGTCTGTGTGTGTGTGTGTGTGTGTGTGTGTGTTTGGCCGCACCTCTGCCATCAGTCGTGGTTCCTAGGCCGTGACTGCAGAGAGCCGAAAACTCCGCTGGAACATAAACACACAATTTAACAACGTGTTTGCAGATGCCAGAGAACTCTAAACATGGCTGCAGCGTATGTGTGTGTGTTTGTGTTTGTTTAAGGCAACAGTCACACAAACACACGCTTCAATCTCAGACATGCTGAGCCTCTGAAGGTGCTGATGTCATCCATGATGTCATGGATTTTATGGTGAGCAGAGGCGAGGAGTGATGTGTGAGAGCTGCTGCAGAGTCACGCTACACCCGCCTGTGTGTGTGTGTGTGTGTGTGCGTGTTAGTTATAGTGTGTGTTTGAGTGTGTGTGTGTGTGTGAGAGTGTGAGTGTGTGAGTGTACCCGAGTTGAGCGGCGGGCAAGGCTGGCACGGCTCTCCGTAGGCGTACTCCACACTGGCGCAGCAGCACTCAGATTTGGTCACAGCGCCGAAGAACGGTCGCACACACTGACCACGCTTATATCCTCCGTAACACGTGCTGCGCATGTGTGTGTCTGCAGGAGAGCAGAAGAGTCCTCAGCGTCGCATTTCAACAACAACAACATGCCGCGATAAACAACCATTGACTAAATGGCTGCAGAACACCAGATCAACACTCAGAACAACAAACAAACCCTTAATGAGAACAACAAACCCTGTGTGTGTGTGTGTGTGTGTGTGTGTGTGTGTGTGTGAGAGTGAGTAAGTGTGTGTGTGTGTGTGTGTGAGAATGAGAGAGCGAGTGTTTGAGAGTTAGTGAGTGTGTGAGAATGAGAGAGTGAGTGTGTGTGTGAGTGTAAGAGTGAGTGAGTGTGTGTGAGAGTGTGTGTGTGTGTGTGTGTGTGTGAGTGAGTGTGCAATAGTGAGTGAGTGTGTGTGAGTGTGTGTGAGTGTGTGTGTGTGTGAGAGCGAGAGGGGGTGAGTGTTTGTGAGAGTGAGAGTGTGTGTGTGTGTGTGAGAGAGAGTGAGTGTATGAGTGTGTGTGAGAGTGTGTGAGAGAGTGTGTGAGAGTGTGTGAGAGAGTGAGTGAGCGTGAGTGTGAGAGAGTGAGTGTGTGTGAGTGTGAGACAGTGTGTGTAAGAGTTTGAGAGAGTGTGTGTGAGAGTGAGAGTGTGTGTGTGTGTGTGAGTGTGTGTGTGTGTGTGTGTGTGAGAGTGAGTGAGTGTGTGTGAGAGAGAGTGT
>NW_015505380.1:849448-850521 GCF_001515645.1 Sinocyclocheilus grahami
GAGTGTGTGTGTGTGTGTGTGTGTGTGTGTGTGTGTGTGTGTGTGTGTGGCTGCACTCACCTACGCAGATGCGTCCGTCGAGCCCCACGGCGAGTCCCGGCATACACTCGCAGCGGAACGATCCCTCGGTGTTGACGCAGCGACCGTTCATACACATGCCAGGAACCTCACACTCGTCCACATCTGACACAAACACACACAGAACACACACGACGCTACACACACGTCTGCACACATGATGAGCGTCAACACCCACACCTCAGACCTGATCAGAACCCTCACAGACCACTAATCATGCAGCTAACAAAAATATCGTCAAAGAACATTCTATTGTTATTTAAATGTTTTTAAATGTTTTAAAAACATTTTTTCTTGGTTATATGAATGTTAAAGGGATAGTTCACCAAAAAAAAGAAATTTTGCAGAATGTGGGTAATCAAACAGTTTACGGTACACATTAACATTTTATAATGTGGAGAAAAATACTATGTAAATCGATGGCTGCCGTCAGCTATTTGATTACCAACACCCTTCAAAATAGCTTCCTTTCTGTGTTCAAGAGAAGAAAGAAACTTGTGCAGGTTTGGAACGACTTGAGGAAGGGTAAATTACCGAATTTTCATTTTTAGGTGAACTGTTCCTTTAAAGGGGTGGTTCATTGCGATTTCACTTTTTTAACGTTAGTTAGTGTGTAATGTTGCTGTTTGAGCATAAACAATATCTGCAAAGTTACGAAGGTGAAAGTTCAATGCAAACGGAGATATCGTCTTTTAAAGTTCCTACAAAAACGGCTGGTAGGGACTACAACGAGTTACTTCATGGGTTCGTGACATCACAAAACCCAGATAAACCCCGCCCCCGGGAAAAGGCAGCAAAGGGGGCGAGGCCTGTGCTGCTTTAGAGAAGAGGAAGAGAAAACTAGAGGTGCACGTAAAAATCTATTCATATATGAATCATGATTCTGTCTTCTAACGATTCGAATGGATTCACACGTTTCAAAATCAATGTTCTAAAGCAGCGGTTCTTAATACTGTTCCTCGCGTCCCCTGCTCTGCATCTCTCTCTCTCTCTCT
>NW_015505380.1:850752-853095 GCF_001515645.1 Sinocyclocheilus grahami
GATTCTGTCTTCTAACGATTCTAATGGATTCATAAGTTTCAAAATCAATGTTCTAAAGCAGCGGCTCTTAATACTGTTCCTCGCGTCGCCTGCTCGGCCTCTCTCTCTCTCATTCAGATCATCAGCTCAGTTCTGTTCCATTTATACACTTATTTTCACATAGTTATGAGAAGCGTTAAACATGGACACGCGTGCAGTTGCTGTACTGTATTAAAGCTTTAATCAGGATAAAACCGTATATTAAAAGCTAACAGAAGCAGTAGCATTTGCAAATAACAGCGTATCTAAAAGTATGAGACAACAACAAACAAAAAACACATTAAGAGCTGTGTGCTTGCACAGGTTCTGCACGATCCTCTTCAATAATATCCTCTGCTTCTCAATCGAGCTCAAACTGATAAGCGATATTAACGACGCCTTTGTTTAC
Organism: Sinocyclocheilus grahami; assembly: GCF_001515645.1. Lineage (NCBI taxonomy): Eukaryota > Metazoa > Chordata > Actinopteri > Cypriniformes > Cyprinidae > Sinocyclocheilus > Sinocyclocheilus grahami. Next base: position 851,180 of record NW_015505380.1, read on the forward strand.
AATACAACCGGAGCACATGCCGCTGAGGAGAGGGGCGGGACGCTTAGACGCGCACTAGAGGCGGTTTAGCCAATCACAACACACTGGGCTAGCTAACCAATCAGAGCCCATCGCCTATTTCTGAGGGAGGGGCTTCATAAAAACAGGAAAAGATCAGCGCGTTTCTCAGAGAAGGGACAGAGCGGTGTGGAATAAAGGTCAATTATGTGAAAAATAATGTGTTTTTTTAAAAACTAAGCAATAACACATTGTTAGACTGCACCCCATAAACACATTCAAGCCTAGGAAAAAAACAGTCAACCACCCCTTTAAGGGAACATGCAAACATTATGAGAATGTTATTTTTAAATGTTCTCTGGATGTTTTGTAACAAACAGTAACGTTTAAAAAAAACATTAGATGAGTATCTAAGTATAAATAATTGTGCTAACATTTTGGGAACATTATTAAAGACCAGATAACTCTGAACAAACATTCAAACATTCTACATTCAAACCCTAACGCTCCATGTTATCTGGGATGCTCTTTATAACATAATGAAAATGAACAATAGTAAGCGTCTAAACCACATTAAAGTATCATATATGACTCGTTTGAAAATTAGTCTGATTTCTAGATCCGCTGGATTCATCTGCTTTTATCGTACAAGAAAGAGCTGCTAAACATCTGTTCATGAAGTCAAAACCTTGATTTTTGGGTGAACTACTCCTTTAATGTGAGATCAGTAATACCCAAAATTCATCTGAGCTCAGACTGAAGCTGAGAGCAATCAGTGTGATCAACAGTGTGTGTGCGTGTGTGTGTGTGTGTGGTTTCCTGTGTTCTAGACACATTCCTCTTGAGACTATACAAATCATTAATGAGCAAGACTTCAGATGTGTGTGTGTTTAGGTTTGTCTGCGCTTGTGAGGCCCAAATATGTGAAAAGGTTCTCCCTAATGTTCTGATTCTGATCTTTGTGTTTTGGTTTAGGGCTGGTTAGTGACTCTGTGTGTGTGTGTGTGTGTGTGTGTGTGTGTGTGTGTGTGTGTGTGTGTGTGCGCGCGTGTGTGCGCGTGTGTGTGTGTGCACCTATCACGGCATTCCTACACAAGCTCTATTCACTATTATTCAGCAGCTTTTTCGCATGCTCAGGAGCAAATTACCCTCCTCCATCCCCAGCTCCTCCTTTTGCCACAGTCAGGACCTGGCTTTCTGATATTCCTTGTTGAATTTTCCTTTTATCTTGAATAATGTGTTACACTTAAATATCATTAAGTACATTAATGATATCTGCTTTGTTCTATTCTGTTTACCCTTGGGGTTATTTTTGCTGCTCTCCCTGCTCTTCATGACAGTTTTGCCCAGAACAGAAACATACCGCCAAACTAAACTGTATGCTAAGTGTCAATCATTTTGACGATAGTGGTCCTGACAGAACTAGTTTAACTCTTTCTCCGCCATTGACGAGTTATCTCGTCTTATACAAGAAAACACTTTCCAGCGAGGTTTTACAGCTTTTCGTGTTTTCACTGTTATACACTCGGGGGTGCTATTACGCATCTTCTGAACGAGTACAAAACCTCCCGAACAAAAACACACGTGAACAGGACAGCGAAACGAGCGATCTCTTATGTAAACAGATGCATATGAAAAATAATGCGATCATCAGCAATAGACAGCATATAAATGAAAACTGCATAAAGTTACAGAGTAAAATGTTGATCCAGGAAGTGGTACATGTCTGTGCAAGTTTTGGAGGTGTTGATGGAAGCGATTTACTGGATTTATGCTTTGATAATCGTACTGAATATTATCCAGATGTAGTTTTTGATAAAAATTAGATTTTCTCACCTTTTTGCTCAAAATTATGAATTTTTTATGAAACCTACCTATATTTAAGTGTTGATAAAAAAAAGAATGCTTTAAGCTAGATT
>NW_015505380.1:853862-859404 GCF_001515645.1 Sinocyclocheilus grahami
CGATAATATGGTGCACCCCTAGTTCCGATAATATGGTGCACCCCTAGTTTCGATAATATTGTGCACCCCTAGTTCCGATAATATGGTGCACCCCTAGTTTCGATAATATTGTGCACCCCTAGTTCCGATAATATGGTGCACCCCTAGTTTCGATAATATTGTGCACCCCTAGTTCCGATAATATGGTGCACCCCTAGTTTCGATAATATTGTGCACCCCTAGTTCCGATAATATGGTGCACCCCTAGTTTCGATAATATTGTGCACCCCTAGTTCCGATAATATGGTGCACCCCTAGTTTCGATAATATTGTGCACCCCTAGTTCCGATAATATGGTGCACCCCTAGTTTCGATAATATCGTGCACCCCTAGTTCCGATAATATCGTGCATCCCTAGTGTGCGCATGTGGCGTGTGTGTTTGTGTATGTTTACCTCGACACTCGGTTCTGGTGGCCGTGCTCTGGAATCCGGTGGGACACTGGCAGTAATAGGATCCAGGGGTGTTCACACACTCCCCGTTCACACAGGGGCTCCGCTCACACTCGTTCGCATCTAAACACACACACAACACGTGATCAAACGCTCACCGCAGACAACTTCCACACGTCTGATATCAGGCGACGCACTGACCGATGCATTCGCCGCGGCCGTTCAGCCGGTAGCCCATGTTGCACTCGCAGTGGTAGCTGCCTGGCGTCGGCACGCAGCGGCCGTTGATGCACAGGTTACGAAATGCCTCGCACATGTTCCTGATGCTGACGTTCTGAGACAGGATGACTGAGAGAGAGAGAGAGATGGGAAACCGTCAGGCTCAGAGTCTCAACACTGTGACACATGAATGGAGAAAAGTTGAGAAATTTGATAAACTAGCTGAGTTTGCTAACACTTTAACTAAAGTTTAAATCAAATCAGAAAATATAAAAATAAAAACTGATTCAAAATAATAATAAAAACTATAATAGTATCTCACTGATACTAAAATATCACTGATATGAGGAAGCCTCATTTTAAAAGATTTCTAGACATGAAACATCATGGAAATTATTCAGATCTTAAAATGCCATGGGAATTTTATTATGATTTTACAATTTTCTAGTCATGCCATGCTGTAAAATATCTTATCAAGTAGAAAAAAATATAGTGCCTTGCACATCTGGAATCATTCATATGTGCATTGGATAAAAATTCTGCAAGAAGTATGCAGGATTAATACATTTTTAGAGAGTAAACATATTTTTTTTAAGCCCTTATCAAAAAAAGTAATGAATTCAGTGGTTAAAAAGAGCAGGGACCCTGAAAAACATTCAGCTTCTGGAAACTTGTGGAATCCTAAAATCTTATTATCTTAATTTGAATTTAAATTCGATTTGTTTGAATCTATGAACACTCATAGTTTCTGTAAATTAAAAAAAAAAGTAAACAAAAAAACGTTGTCATTACAGCAGATGATCCAGAGGAAACATGTCAGCCTTTGAATATTATGGACGCCCTGGAGTCAAAGAGGTTGAGAATCACTGATCAAATGCAAAGCAAATGTGAAGCAAACAGGAAGCGACTGAAGTGTGTTCAACACACGCAGCTCTTTCATCAGATCTGCCTGGCATTTGGAACAGATGATTCTGACACAAAGCCAGTAAGAAGTTACTGAAGTGTTGTTGATATGAACACTTTCATATACCAATCCATTTGTAACACATTTACAAACTGACAGCAAGGAAGTAAACAGGAAGTGAGGCGTGTCTTTGCCCTTAACAGCCCTTCAGTACAGAGCGCGGAGGTGTTTGCTTGTGTGCATTACCAGGTCTGATGGTGAAGGAGGGAAGGTCAACAGATGTGGGCGGCAAAGGTATCGGATCACGAGGGTAAGGATCTCGTGGGTCATCGGGAAAACCCGGACCAGGACCAGGACCAGGACCAGGACGAGGACCAGGACCCGGAAGCGGAAGCGGAAGCGGACCTGGACCCGGAAGCGGAATCAGATCTGGTCGGTCTGGATCAGGAACCGTGTGACTATACAGACAGAGTCTCTGATACTCCTCTGAGTAGGGAGAGAGAGAGTATTATTCAGTTTCAGTTTGTTAGTTAGAGTGTTACAATGTTACAATTTCTGTACCACAATAATTAGGGCTGCAACAAATGATTATTTTGATAATCGATTAATCTAACGATTATTAGAATGCTTAATCGACCAATCTGTGATTATTTCACTGATTAATCAGTAGACTTTGATTGATTATTCAGCTTTTGCAATTAGTTAAAATATTGAGTTACACATATGTGACCCTGGAGCACAAAACCAATCATAAGGGTCATGACAAATGATTATTTTGATAATCGATTAATCTAACGATTATTAGAATGCTTAATCGACTAATCGGTGATTATTTCACTGATTAATCAGTAGACTTTTGATTGATTATTCAGCTTTTGCAATTAGTTAAAATATTGAGTTACACATATGTGACCCTGGAGCACAAAACCAATCATAAGGGTCATGAGATTTTAATAAATAAGCTTTCCATTGATGTGTGGTTTGTTAGGATCGGACAATATTTGGCTGAGATACAACTATTTGAAAATCTGGAATCTGAGGGTGCAAAAAAATTTTGTCTTTTAAATGTTGTCGTCTTAGCAATGCATATTACTAATCAAAAATTAAGTTTTGATATATTTACGGTAGGAAATTTACAAAATATCTTCATGGAACATGATCTTTACTTAATATCCTAATGATTTTTGGCATAAAAGAGAAATGTATAATTTTGACCCATACAATGTATTGTTGGCTATTGCTACAAATATACCCCAGCGACTTATTTTGCGTATGCTATTCTGTGTTATTGTTAAGTTCAACTACAGGCTTTTATGGTGCTTGTTCAAAATACTATTTCAATTGTTCAGCTGTTCTTAACTGTTTTCTATGTCATTTAAATAAAAGCCACGTAAAGCAGTTTGAACTGAACTGAGAGACGAGACTTGAGAGCGCCATGAATTCTCATTCTCACCTGTTCCGCGGATGGGACACATCTCTGGGACGCTGGATCCAGACCAGCATCCTCTGTTCTCACAGCAGCATTGGCTCTTGGACATACGCTGCGGCAGCAGATTAGCACAGCGCCCGCTCACGATGTTAGCGTAGCAGAAGCCTGTCCGAGCGTCTGGAGTGGAGCACACAAACACAGAACGCTACATGAGCTACCATCATCTGATGCAGTCACACAGTAAGTGCAACGAGGGTAATTGGGGTGGTTGCTACGGTGTTGCTATGCGGTTGCTAGGGTACCCGGGGTGGTTGCTAAGTTGTTGCTATGTGGCTGCTATGGTACTCAGGGTGGTTGCTAAGGTGTTGCTATGTTCACTCGTTCATAATCTCAAAATACTATTTGCAAATGAAAAACAATTAAAATACACAAGTGTGTTTGCACATTTCTCAATGTTTCTACATGTACAAACTGTTTCATATGATCATGTGTGCGTACTATGATTGGCTGGGTTAAAAACTCACATCTTATTGGCTAAAGAGAACATCTGTTTAAAAAACACTTGTGAATCGGGGAAACGTCCTTTAGTGATGCACAAACACACATCTACCCCGCTAACAGAGAACGTTCTCAGAACGTTCTGGAAAGGTTTTCTCAAAGTTATGATCAAACGTTAACAGAACGATCGTTCAGAGTTATCTGGCCTTTAATAATGTTCTCAAAGTGTTAGTACAAAAACATTATTTATACATTCATGGAATAATTTTTCCTGAAACATTTTAGTTGGACATTCATCTAATGTTTTTTAAATGTTGCAACTTGTTTCAGAATGTTCAGAGAACATTCAAAAGTAACGTTTCTTTAATATTTGTAAAATGATACAATGGAATGTTCCCTTAACATTCTCATAAAAAAAAATGTTTTTAAAATATTTTTAAAAACTATGTTTTGAATGTTCATAGAGCTTTCAGAAATAATGTTTTCACAACTTAGATCATGTTTTTGTTAGCTGGGTACATGCGTATGTCACCTCGCATTGGGTATGTGGCCACACACACACACACACACACACACGCACACACACGCACACGCACACACACACACACTCGCGGTGTGACGGCACAGTTTGTGTAATGACAGAGCATCTCCAGCTGCAGGAGTAACGTGAGCGAGCGAGCGGAGCGGAGCGCGATGATGGAGGAGAAGAAAGGGATGTTTGGCTCAGGAAACGTTTGGAGTGGCTCGAGTCATTGCGCACATTCCTTCCACACAAACACAGCCAACACACATCAGCTGAAGACCACTGACCCACTTACACACACACACACACACACACACACACACAGAGGACGGCCTCCTCTGAAGGCCTCACACACAAACACTTATTTTTACAGTTTCACGTAATTCATCAGCAACTGTACATGTTCTGCCAAAGTCAATTCAAGTCAAATGACATTCAAACCCGGTTTAAATAAAACACTTACTAACAAAGATGAAACAATTAATTTTTTTAGCTGCATGTCATGTGACCACTAACATCAGAGACCGTTAACATGCAAACGTGTTACTAACTTATTGAAATATTAACTTCGAGCCTTCAGAAATGAGAACGAGAATGAGAAAAACACGCAAGATATGGCTTTCTCATAGTGAACTGATGAGATGGTGTGAAGTGGGTGTTTCACTTCAGATCTGAATGTGAGTTTACAGTGGATTTCGAAGGATCTACTGCCCTCCTCCTTTAGGTTTTTATTACAACTGTAAATCTGAGCATTAAGAAAATGTGAATAGTTTCTCTGCAAACACACACGGAGGAAACACACACAGCAGGAAGCAGACAGGAGGAGAGGTTAATGAGTCAGACTGTGACAGTGAGAGTCGGTGGGACTCACCGATGCAGCGCGAGCCGTCCAGCGCCGTGTCGAAGCCCACCGGACACCTGCAGAAGTAGCTGCCGATGGTGTTGGAGCACTGACCTGCACTGCACAGGCCCGGGATCTGAGAGCACTCGTCAATGTCTGAGAGACACAAAACCCATCAGATCATCACGCTTAAACCAGCCGCTACAGTACACACCCCTTCACCATCAAACGCTGACCGTCTGAGAAAATCATACTAGTCCAAGCTATAGTGCAGCTACTTACCTGCACATCTTCTGAAGGACATGTGATGATCTTCTGGATAATGACTGCAGTAGTAATTGATATCTACACTACTTGGGGTCAGTAAGATTTCTGAAAGTTATCTCTTATGCTCAGCAATGGATGCTCTGCAGTGAATGGGTGCCGTCAGAATGAGAGTCCAAACAGCTGATAAAAACATCACAATAATCCACAGCACTCCAGTCCATCAGTTAACATCTGGAGAAGACAAAAGCTGAAACACATCCAGCATTAAGACGTTTTTAACTACAATACATTGAATCTATAATCAATAATAACACTTCCTCCAGTGTGCATCTGCTGTTGTCTCTCGCATCAAAATCCAGCCACATATTAGTTTAGAGCTGTTTAAACGCTGCTTGATCTGTGCAGATTTCTCTCCTGATTCACACCAGAAC
>NW_015505380.1:859739-863646 GCF_001515645.1 Sinocyclocheilus grahami
GTGTGCATCTGCTGTTGTCTCTCGCATCAAAATCCAGCCACATATTAGTTTAGAGCTGTTTAAACGCTGCTTGATCTGTGCAGATTTCTCTCCTGATTCACACCAGAACACTTTTTCACTGGAGGAAGCGTTATTATGGATTATAGATTCAATGTATTGTAGTTAAAAACGTCTTAATGCTGGATTAGTTTCAGCTTTTGTCTTCTCCAGATGTTAACTGATGGACTGGAGTGCTGTGGATTACTTGTGGATTATTGTGATGTTTTTATCAGCTGTTTCGACTCTCATTCTGACGGCACCCATTCACTGCAGAGCATCCATTGCTGAGACACTGATGCAGTGCTGCATTTCTCCAAACCTGATGAAGAAACGAACTAATCTACATCTGGGATGATCTGAGGGTGAGTTTTTAGAAACACACAACGAGCTAATTTGGAATCTAAATCAAGTCTCGTGTCACATTTTTCAATTCGAGACTCAGATTATGGCACCCAAACTACTAAAGAGAGCAATGGGCCGTCATCTACACAACCCTGCAGCTGCGGGACGCTGCGTTTGAAGGGGTTTTGCTGTGTGATGTGAATTACTGAGCAATATGAACGTCAGATTTACTGTCAGACAACTGACCGCAGCATGTCTGCAGTGAAATACGACTTGATAATAATGGACAGCAGTCTGAGTCTGGCTCTCGCTCGGGTGCTTTCCAGAGCTCTGGGCCGTTATTTCTGGGTATGGATCTCACACACACACACACACACTCGCTACTGCTTTAGAGAGTCTCACTCCAGTTCAGTAATGACCAGTTTGATTGAACACAATTAAAAATAAAACCTTTCTGCCCTGCTGTAAACACAGCGAAGCAGCCAGACTCTCTCCGTCTGTCCTATAAACACATCTGAAAGCGTCGACTCTGAGATAACGACAGAAGATTCAGACTCGCTGTCTAAACAAACTCATGCTAATGCGGCTGTCTAAGTGGCATCAGACCACCAGGGAACCAGCACATCGTCTTCTGTGACCATCAACATCCATATACATATATGATGAAAATAATAAATGCACTGAACTGTGGATGGAGTTTGATTAGATTATGTAAGAGAGTCAAAGATCTACCATTCGACTATAAAACATACATGTTTAACTGAACTAAACCAGATTAAACCACAAACACACTCACAGCTGAAGAGGACAAAAATACACGCAGATAAATACTTAGAGGAGCTTAGTCTCAGATGTTTCTCCAAGAAGACCTCAAGAGAGACAAAAACAGGCCCAAATGAGTCACTAGTCTTCATCTGATGAGAAATGTTTCATTTGTTTGTTTCAGTGTCTCATATTGAGATCTGACTGCAGGTTTTGGTATCTTTCTAACTATCAAAAATATGTTCCAGAAACGTTTGCTAACATTCTCAGAGAGTTGTGAAAATGTTACTTCCGAACATTCAAAACATCCAGTTTTTTTTAAATGCTTAATGTCTTGATTATATACGAACATTCCATTTTATCATTTTCCAAAGACTATGAGAATGTTACATTTGAATGTTGTCTGAACGTTCTAAAAATGTTATTTAAAAACATTAGATGGAAGCCCAACTAAAACGTTTCAGAAAAAAGTTCCACGAATGATGAAAGAATGTTGTTGTGCCAACATCATTAGGGACTTTTCTCAGGAGAAACATCTGAGAACTTCAGAATAAGTCTCTGTTTGTTCTACATTCGCTAGGAGAAACATTTGAGATCATGTGTGTAGAGGCAAACTCCAGCTGCAGAGCTGAACAATGAGTTCAGATATATGTGTGTGTGGGTGTGTGTGTGTGTGTGTGTGAGAGTGTGTCATTACCTTCACATTTCTGTGTAATTTCGTTGAACTTGTGTCCAGCAGGGCATTTGCACTCAAATGAGCCCACAGTATTCACACAGTTTCCCCCCTGACAGAGTCCAGGAATGGCCTGGCACTCGTCCACATCTGCACACACACACACACACACACACACACACACACACACACACACACACACAAAGAGAGAAAGAGAGGAAATGCTTTAACAACACAACACAATAGATGCACTCAAATCAGTGTGTATAATTCAAAACAGAACAACATGAGGAGGAAATATCAGCGCTCCGGTCTCATGTCGCAACGCTTCATGTGTGTTTGTGGAGCCTGAGAACAGAGCAAAGAGTTAAGACATAAACAAATCATAATCTTCAGATTGTGCTCTATTTCTGCATGACTAATCAAATGTAAGTGTCATTGATCATGTCACAGTCATATGATCTTCTATTGCATAAATCATAATGTTTTACCCACAATAAAGCAAAAAAAAAAAAAACTTTAAAAAAGATGCATACACCACAGTTAAAGAGATTAATGTCAGTTTGCTTTTTTATTGTTTCTGAAATAATCTCTTCTGCTCACCAAGGCTGCTTTTATTTGATCAAAAATACAGTAAAAACAGTGAAATATTATTAGAATTTAAAATATCTGTCTTCTATGTGAATATGTGTTAAACTGTAATGTATTTCTGTGATGAGCAGCTGTATTTTCAGCATCATTACTCCAGTCTTCAGTGTCACATGATCTTCAGAAATCAGTATAATATGCTGATCTGCTGCTCAAGAAACATTTCTGATTATTATCAATGTTGAAAACAGTCGTGCTGCACAATATTTTTGTGGAAACCGTGATAGATGAATAGAAAGTTCAATAGAACAGCATTTATCTGAAATAGAAATCTACTGTAACATTATAAATGTCTTTACTGTCACTTTTGATCAACTGAATGCATCCTTGATGAATAAAAGTGTTTAGTTCTTTAAATCTTTTGAACAGTCATGGAGACTGCTAGTGCATTCAGACGCGTTGATCCCGTCAGTGTAGTGTAGGATAATATCTACTGTGATAGTGATACTGTACACACACCTGCATCTCTCTCTCTCTCACACACACACACACACACACACACACTCACACACACACACACACACACACACACACACACACACACACACACACACAGACTCACACTCACACACACACAGATGGATGGACAGTTCACTCTAATTGAGTCAGATTGGTTTTGGTTCTAATGAAGGAATGCTCGCAGTCATGCAAACAAGGACACACTGTCAGAACACATAGACGCACGCCTCAGCGATCCAGACAATCCCACAACACACACACACACACACACACACACACTGATCAAGATCTACACTTATCAAGAGCAAACACACAGATCCACTCTGAAACACTTCTAAACCTGGGTGTTTTTAGGGGCGTGATATTCAAATGACGATTGTTTTCTGGCGCCACATTTATCAACATACGATCATTCGTACGATGAGATCGGCGGCATACGCATGTTCCATAAATCACACGTGAACTCTGTCGTAAGTTGATTTGTGTGCACAGATCTGCGCTCGTTTCTACGTTAGATTGATAAATGAGGCCCACTGAGTGTAAACGAATCACTCAATGATGCACCTGTTGATCTGAGCTGAAGTGCTGGGGTAAGATGTGCCGGTCTCTGCTGGTCTGCTCCGGTCTGTGCTGCAGGTTTTGAAGAGGATCTCCGGTATTGTCATAGACCGGCTCCGGTGTGTGTGTGTGTGTGTGTGTGTGGTTTGGCTGTGACTGTAATTCCTCCAGCTGGGTACATTCTTTTATCGTCTGGCTGTCTGAGTCGCTCTGGGAGGGTGAGCGTGGGCTTGTCTCGCTTTTGTCTCTTCTCTCTCGGTTTGGTCTCACACTTCTCCTCAAATCAATCAGGATTTTATCTTGTACCATAATATTTCTTCCCTATTTACTTGTCTCCCTGCTCCTCACTGTCTGTGTGTGTGTGTGTGTGTGTGTGTGTGTGTGTGTGTGTGTGTGTGTGTGAGTGTGTGTGTGTGTGTGTGTGTG
>NW_015505380.1:863806-885374 GCF_001515645.1 Sinocyclocheilus grahami
GTGAGAGTGTGTGTGAGAGAGTGTGTGTGTGTGTGTGTGTGTGTGCGTGCGTGCGTGTGAGAGTGAGTGTGTGTGAGAGTGAGTGTGTGTGTGTGAGAGAGAGAGTGAGTGTGTGTGTGTGTGTGTGTGAGTCTGTGTGTGAGTCTATGTGTGTGAGAGTGAGTGAGTGAGTGAGTGTGTGTGTGAGTCTGTGTGTGTGTGAGTCTGTGTGAGTGTGTGTGTGTGTGTGTGTGAGTCCGTGTGTGAGTCTGTGTGTGTGAGAGTGAGTGAGTGAGTGAGTGAGTGTGTGAGTCTGTGTGTGTGTGAGTCTGTGTGAGTGTGTGTGTGTGTGTGTGTGAGAGTGTGTGTGAGAGAGAGTGTGTGTGTGTGTGTGTGGGAGAGAGAGAGTGTGTGTGTGCGTGCGTGCGTGTGAGAGTGTATGTGTGTGTGAGAGTGAGTGTGTGTGTGTGAGAGAGAGAGTGTGTGTGTGCGTGCGTGCGTGTGAGAGTGTATGTGTGTGTGAGAGTGAGTGTGTGTGTGTGAGAGAGAGAGTGAGTGTGTGTGTGTGTGTGTGTGAGTCTGTGTGTGTGAGTCTGTGTGTGTGAGTCTGTGTGTGTGAGAGTGAGTGAGGGAGTGAGTGAGTGAGTGTGTGAGTCTGTGTGTGTGAGAGTGAGTGAGGGAGTGAGTGAGTGAGTGTGTGAGTCTGTGTGTGTGAGAGTGAGTGAGGGAGTGAGTGAGTGAGTGTGTGAGTCTGTGTGTGTGAGAGTGAGTGAGTGAGTGAGTGAGTGAGTGTGTGAGTCTGTGTGTGTGAGTCTGTGTGTGTGTGAGTGTACCTGTTTTTTTATTCTGGTGGGGAGTGAAACCTGAATACAGACTCATGGGGACTCATGTCATGGTTGGGACCTAAATTGAGGTCCCCACGGGTAAACAAGCTAATAAATCACACAGAAAGCTAGTTTTTTGAAAATCTAAAAATGCAGAAAGGTTTAGGGGTAGGGTTGGTGTAGAGCAATAGAATATACAGTTTGTACAGTATAAAAACCATTACGCCTATGGAGAGTCCCCACAAGGATAGCAAACCAGACATGTGTGTGTGTGTGTATGAGGGAGTGTGCGTGTGTGTGTGTCTCACCCTGACAGGCCCCGGAGCGGTGGTTGGGAATGAAGCCGCGGCGGCAGGGGTGTGGTTGTGCTGGACACTGCTCACACGGATGACCCCAGGCCCGTCCCACCGTCGCACAGCACAGTGTCTTAGTGCAGACGATTCCCGTCAGCTGACCCTGACACATCTGGTTACTGACCGACGCGAAACATGGCCCCGTCCTGTAATCTGGAGACACACAGAACATGTTTAACACACTGATGCAACACTTTGTTTACATGACATCTGAGACCCTGCAGCACAAAAGCAGTGTTAAGTCGCTGGGGGATATTTGTAGCAATAGCCAACAATACATTGTATGGGTCACAATTATACATTTCTCTTTTATGCCAAAAATCATTAGGATATTAAGTAAAGATCATGTTCCATGAAGATATTTTGTACATTCCCTACCGTAAATATATCAAAACTTAATTTTTGATTAGTAATATGCATTGCTAAGAACTTCATCTGAACAACTTTAAAGATGATTTTCTCAATATTTAGATTTTTTTGCACCCTCAGATTCCAGATTTTCAAATATTGTCCTATCCTAACAAACCATACAGCAATGGAAAGCTTATTTATTCAGCTCTTAGATGATGTATGGATGATGAATGTATGAAATTATGACTGGTTTTGTGCTCCAGGGTCACATTTCAGTAGTTGTAACATGCCAACACACTCCCGTCTAACAGGGAGCATTCTCTGAACGTTCTGCCAAGGTTCTCTGAATGTTCTGAGCAAACCTTCTTCCAGTAACGGTAACAGAACAACTTTAATAACGTTCTCAAAACATTTTCAGGAAAACGTTTATACATTGTTCATGGAATGTTTTTTCTGAAGCGTTTTAGTTAGATATTCATTTAACGTTTTTTTTAATGTTTCTACTCAAAGAGAATATTCAAAAGTAATATTAACATAATGATTAAACTGATACAATGAAATGTTCCCTTAACATTCATTTTTTTTAAATTTAGTTTTTAAAACATTTAAAATATTAGAACAGTAAGAAATAACGTTTTCATAACTTAATGGGAACGTTAGCAAAACGTTCTTAGAACATATTTTTGTTAACTGGGCTAATACAATATTTCAAAACCAATAAAATGTGATAATTCCAATTATAATACTCCAATAAAACTGATATACTATTGAACATGCTGTTTTGTTTATAAGGTTAAAAATAAATATTATTAATCATTTAAAACAATGAATATTTAATTTATACTTATACTAGCAGTGAATTAGATAATGAAAAATGAATGACATGAGGAACGATCACAAGTCTCACATCGCTGATGTTCTTACAGTGTTGATCAACTCACTGCTGCTTCATCTGAACACTGGGAACACCCTGCATGTGTGTGTGTGTGTGTGTGTGTGTGTTTGTCTGAAGGGGACACTCCCTGCACTGCTCAACATCTGGGAGCAATAAAAATCACACACATACAAATACACACACACTCACATTTGCACACACACACACTCGTATTCCCAACATGACGGGGACTCTCCATAGGCGTAATGGTTTTTCTACTGTACAAACTGTATTTTCTATCCTCTTACTCTACCCCTACACCTAAACCTACCCCTCACAGAAAACTACAGGCATTTTGAGATTCTCAAAAAACTTCATTCTGTATGATTTATATGCTTGTTTCCTCATGGGAACCAAAAAATGTCCCTACAAGGTCAAAATTGACTTGTATTATTATACTTGTGGGGACATTTGGTCCTCATAACGTAGAGTGAATACACGAACACACACACACACTCCCTCTCTCTCTCTCTCTCTCTCTCTCACACACACAAACACACACACACTCTCTCTCACACAAACACACACACACACAGGCCGCATTAGCAGAGCTTGATTCATTATGGAATTCATGATCTCCTGCAGTTCATCAGCTGAATAAATCTCTGGGAATGTCTGTGTTCACTGCGCTCTCTGTGCACCTCATTCCTGCACAAATCCAATTTAACAATCATTTACAAAAATGTGACTTCAGCTGAGTGTGAATCACACACACGCTTGACTCCATTAACCCTTTACAACCACCAGATCAGGGTCAAGTACATGGATGGTTCATAGAACATTTGATACACAATGGTAATTCAAAGTGCTATCCATGAAAAAAAAAATTGTGAATTTTGATATGAATTTTATATTAGTGAATAGTGAATTTTAAAATGCATGCAACATAAGTATAAAAAATTAAAAAAGAAAACATTTTAAAAATCATGCATCATAAGTATAAAAATAGTCATAAATAGATGTTTTAAAATGCATGCATAGCTTTTAACACAAATCCAATTTAACAATCATTTACAAAAATGTGACTTCAGCTGAGTGTGAATCACACACACGCTTGACTCCATTAACCCTTTACAACCACCAGATCAGGGTCAAGTACATGGATGGTTCATAGAACATTTGATACACAATGGTAATTCAAAGTGCTATCCATGAAAAAAAAATTTGTGAATTTTGATATGAATTTTATATTAGTGAATAGTGAATTTTAAAATGCATGCAACATAAGTATACAAAATTAAAAAAGAAAACATTTTAAAAAGCATGCATCATAAGTATAAAAATAGTCATAAATAGATGTTTTAAAATGCATGCATCGCTTTTAAAAAGAAAAAGAAAACATTCGAGAAATGCATGCATCATAAGTATAAAAAATAAAACATTTTAAAAAGGCATGCATCATAAGTATAAAAATAGTAATAAAAAGATGTATAAATGTTCCGTTTGACTGGACATCTACCAGAATATCTGTCTATCTATCTATCTATATGAATATCTATCCATCTCAAACTCCAGTTTTAGCACAACAGTTGACACACAGGTGAGTGGGCGGAGCTTCACATGGGTTTCTGATCATGTTGCTGTGACTGTGATTCTCTACACCTGTGGTTCCTCGGCTGCACACCTGTGTGAATGTCGTATAAACTCTATAAACTTCAGACCTCATACAGGTACACATGGCTAACATACATTCACAAGTCCTTATATTTATTAAAACTTGAATATATTTATAAATTGAATTCTGGGGACTTTCCATAGACTTCTATTACTTTTATACTGACAAAACGACAAAACCCAGGCCAGTCCCCTCAATGTCAAAAATTTCAAGTTTTACTATCCTTGAGGGTCCCCACAATGTAGCATAAATAGCATAGGGGAAGTTGTGGCCTAATGGTTAGAGTCGGACTCGTAACCCAAAGGTTGTGGGTTCGAGTCTCGTACCGGCAGGGATTGTAGGTGGGGGGGGGGGATGGACAGCGCTTCCACCTTCAATACCACGACTGAGGTGCCCTTGAGCAAGGCACCGAACCCCCAACTGCTCCCCGGGCGCCGCAGCATAAATGGCTGCCCACTGCTCCGGGTGTGTGTTCACGGTGTGTGTGTGTTCACTGCTGTGTGTGTGCACTTTGGATGGGTTAAATGCAGAGCACTAATTCCAAGTATGGGACACCATACTTGGCCACATGTCACTTCACTCACTCACTCACTTAAACAAGTACACACACTAACAGGCCTCAACCGGCTTCTAAGAGGAAACAAAATGCCAAAAGAATGCTAAAAGAAGTTATTATTGATGTGTATGTCTGTGGTTTTCTAAATCATCACATGCACATCTTTGAAGCGAACACTAGGCGTGTCTCACCTCTCTCACACTGAGCTCCAGTGAAGCCGTAGTTACACAGGCAGCGGTTTGGAGCGACGCATCGGCCTCCGTTCAGACAGCCGGACTCACACACCGCTACAGGAGGAGACAGAGACACAGTTACGGTCTGCCGCGTGTGCATCTGTGTGTGTGCTGCAGGGTTCTGGGAGTCTTACGCTGGCCGCAGTGAGCTCCAGAGTATCCCTTCTGACACAGACACTGGTCCTCCGCACACGACCCGCCGTTCATGCACCGGATGTTACAGTTCTGGACTGAAGAAGACAAACATCAGACGCGTTATTTACTGAACATACTGCCCACACACACACTAGCTTCTGTTGTTTTAAATGTAATGGAGAATCTAAATGTTCTTGGTATTTACATATTCAGCGGTGGCCAAAATGATTAGAACACTAGTATTTTCACCAGTTAAAAAAATGTTTTGAAATCAGTTATTTCTAATTTTTTAATTATTAGTTCATGTTAATTCACAGTGCATTAACTAATGTAAACAAGCAGTGCAATGAAGTTAGCCAATCACAGCAGTCAGTGTTGGGGAAAGTTACTTTTTAAAGTAATGCATTACAATATTGCGTTACTCCATGAAAAAGTAATTAATTGCACTAATAACTTTTTAATGGATTACATTACTTTTGCATTCATTTTTGTCACCTGGGCTGGGCTTGCTTATTTATTTTTAATAACAAAAAGCCCAAAAGTTAAATTTTTGGCAACTGTAAAGGCCCTTTCACACCAAAAGAGAAATGAATAAGCCTTAACCTGAAGGAAGCGCCTCTGCACTTACTCCCGATTTCTCTCAACACGGGGACAAGAGAGCTGGGGACAATAAATGGGAAAATAAAGTAACCTGCGTTGCTTATTTTAAATAGTAACTCTGATATGTTCATATACATTTCAAAAGTAATGCTTTACTTTACTAGTAATCTGATTACAGAGCTTGTGTTACTTGTAATGTGTGTTACCCCCAACATTGACAGCAGTGGGTGTTTACTTCCATTTCTGCAAGAGGAAACACACATTGTGTTTTACAGAGAGTGAACATTTTTACTAATATTGGACCTTTTTTTGGTGCACAAAACCTAGAGAAACATAATATGAAAACCTGAAACTGCATTTCATGACCCCTTTAATATCAAGGCAATTACAGACCAACACGAACCCTAGAGTAAAATGCACAAAAACATTATTATTGTGTGCATGAATCATTGTTTCTGTTGTGGATGCCCACAAAGGGAGGCTTGAGGAGGCTTGAGCTCACATCTGGGGACGAATGTGTCCCCAAATTACAGCACACACACACACACACACGAGCATCTCCTCCCCGTGGAGCTGCAGCAGTGATTTAGTGAGGCCTGTTGACTGTGGAACCCCCAACTGCTCCCCGGGCGCCGCAGCATAAATGGCTGCCCACTGCTCCGGGTGTGTGTTCACGGTGTGTGTGTGTTCACTGCTGTGTGTGTGCACTTTGGATGGGTTAAATGCAGAGCACTAATTCCAAGTATGGGACACCATACTTGGCCACATGTCACTTCACTCACTCACTCACTTAAACAAGTACACACACTAACAGGCCTCAACCGGCTTCTAAGAGGAAACAAAATGCCAAAAGAATGCTAAAAGAAGTTATTATTGATGTGTATGTCTGTGGTTTTCTAAATCATCACATGCACATCTTTGAAGCGAACACTAGGCGTGTCTCACCTCTCTCACACTGAGCTCCAGTGAAGCCGTAGTTACACAGGCAGCGGTTTGGAGCGACGCATCGGCCTCCGTTCAGACAGCCGGACTCACACACCGCTACAGGAGGAGACAGAGACACAGTTACGGTCTGCCGCGTGTGCATCTGTGTGTGTGCTGCAGGGTTCTGGGAGTCTTACGCTGGCCGCAGTGAGCTCCAGAGTATCCCTTCTGACACAGACACTGGTCCTCCGCACACGACCCGCCGTTCATGCACCGGATGTTACAGTTCTGGACTGAAGAAGACAAACATCAGACGCGTTATTTACTGAACATACTGCCCACACACACACTAGCTTCTGTTGTTTTAAATGTAATGGAGAATCTAAATGTTCTTGGTATTTACATATTCAGCGGTGGCCAAAATGATTAGAACACTAGTATTTTCACCAGTTAAAAAAATGTTTTGAAATCAGTTATTTCTAATTTTTTAATTATTAGTTCATGTTAATTCACAGTGCATTAACTAATGTAAACAAGCAGTGCAATGAAGTTAGCCAATCACAGCAGTCAGTGTTGGGGAAAGTTACTTTTTAAAGTAATGCATTACAATATTGCGTTACTCCATGAAAAAGTAATTAATTGCACTAATAACTTTTTAATGGATTACATTACTTTTGCATTCATTTTTGTCACCTGGGCTGGGCTTGCTTATTTATTTTTAATAACAAAAAGCCCAAAAGTTAAATTTTTGGCAACTGTAAAGGCCCTTTCACACCAAAAGAGAAATGAATAAGCCTTAACCTGAAGGAAGCGCCTCTGCACTTACTCCCGATTTCTCTCAACACGGGGACAAGAGAGCTGGGGACAATAAATGGGAAAATAAAGTAACCTGCGTTGCTTATTTTAAATAGTAACTCTGATATGTTCATATACATTTCAAAAGTAATGCTTTACTTTACTAGTAATCTGATTACAGAGCTTGTGTTACTTGTAATGTGTGTTACCCCCAACATTGACAGCAGTGGGTGTTTACTTCCATTTCTGCAAGAGGAAACACACATTGTGTTTTACAGAGAGTGAACATTTTTACTAATATTGGACCTTTTTTTGGTGCACAAAACCTAGAGAAACATAATATGAAAACCTGAAACTGCATTTCATGACCCCTTTAATATCAAGG
Organism: Sinocyclocheilus grahami; assembly: GCF_001515645.1. Classification (NCBI taxonomy): domain Eukaryota; kingdom Metazoa; phylum Chordata; class Actinopteri; order Cypriniformes; family Cyprinidae; genus Sinocyclocheilus; species Sinocyclocheilus grahami. The sequence goes on from NW_015505380.1 coordinate 871,491, forward strand.
CAATTACAGACCAACACGAACCCTAGAGTAAAATGCACAAAAACATTATTATTGTGTGCATGAATCATTGTTTCTGTTGTGGATGCCCACAAAGGGAGGCTTGAGGAGGCTTGAGCTCACATCTGGGGACGAATGTGTCCCCAAATTACAGCACACACACACACACACACGAGCATCTCCTCCCCGTGGAGCTGCAGCAGTGATTTAGTGAGGCCTGTTGACTGTGGACACTCTCCAAATCACACACACCCATCCAGACACAGCTAATATTCACAATATTTGTTATTCACAATCACGGCAGTAAAACAACCACAAGAATCTGAGACGATCGGAACACTAAACCATTATTTTCAACACCCTAAACAGATGACCATCTTTCAACATTAAGATGCCAAACCATATTCGGTAAAAAAATCTTGCGAGGTTTACATTTGCTGCAATCGGCCGGGTCGTTATTTGTCCATTTTGAGATCATTTGCTGATAGCTGCATCCTACATCGGTGCATCATTCTACTCCAAAAAACAGTCATGCACAATGTTTGATTTAAAATATTCTTATGAAAAAAAATATATTATGAAATGAATGCGAATCTGTTCAATTCAGATCTTATTCACTGTCAAAAGGAAGGTTTATTACCGTAATATAGCACATTTTATACACAATGGTAATTCAAAGTACTATACATAATTTTTTTAAATAGTCATAAAAAATACATTTAAAAAATGCATGCATAGTTATTACAAAAGATTTCATAAAATAGAAAACATTTAAAAAATGCATGCATCATAAGAATAAAAAAGTAATAAAAAAGAAAACATTTTAAAAATGCATGCTTAATAATTACAAAAAATAGTCATAAAAAGAAAACATTTTAAAAATGCATGCATCATAACAATAAAAAATAGTCATAAAAAAGAAAACATTTTAAAAATGCATGCATCATAACAATAAAAAATAGTCATAAAAAAGAAAACATTTTAAAAATGCATGCATCATAATTACAAAAGATAGTCATAAAAAAGAAAACATTTTAAAAATGCATGCATCATAACAATAAAAAAAAGTCATAAAAAAGAAAACATTTTAAAAATGCATGCATCATAACAATAAAAAATAGTCATAAAAAAGAAAACATTTTAAAAATGCATGCATCATAACAATAAAAAATAGTCATAAAAAAGAAAACATTTTAAAAATGCATGCATCATAACAATAAAAAATAGTCATAAAAAAGAAAACATTTTAAAAATGCATGCATCATAACAATAAAAAATAGTCATAAAAAAGAAAACATTTTAAAAATGCATGCTTAATAATTACAAAAGATAGTCATAAAAAAGAAAACATTCTAAAAATGCATGAAACATAAGAAAAAAGTCATAAAATAGAAAACATTTTAAAAATGCATGCATCATAAGAATAAAAAAGTAATAAAAAAGAAAACATTTTAAAAATGCATGCATCATAACAATAAAAAAAAGTCATAAAAAAGAAAACATTTTAAAAATGCATGCATCATAACAATAAAAAATAGTCATAAAAAAGAAAACATTTTAAAAATGCATGCATCATAACAATAAAAAATAGTCATAAAATAGAAAACATTCTAAAAATGCATGCTTAATAATTACAAGATAGTCATAAAAAAGAAAACATTCTAAAAATGCATGCTTAATAATTACAAAAGATAGTCATAAAAAAGAAAACATTTTAAAAATGCATGCTTAATAATTACAAAAGATAGTCATAAAATAGAAAACATTCTAAAAATGCATGAAACATAAGTATAAAAATAGTCATGAAAAAGAAAACGTTTTAAAAATGCATGCATCATAAGTGTAAAAATAGTTATAACGAGCATTTTAAAACCGCATGCATCAAAACTATAATAAAGTGTGCTTTTAATGCATTTGTTAAATGCAAAATATGATTATTACATAAGCAATAAAAAATAACTGAAAACTGAAGATTGATCAAGTAATTAAATTAAATAAATTAATAAACTACATTTTAAGGCATGTATATCAGGCATCTGTCACTCTGACCTACGGATCCCGCATTACATCAGCTATTAACCTCTGTATCAGTGCAAAGATACCTGACAGAATGAAGGTTACCATCTACACACGACCATTAAACATGTCAGAAATAAAAGCTGGCTTGGATCGATCAAAACACTCCTGAGAATGATGTCATGACAGGAAACAGGAAGTAGATCAAGCGTTGAAATCAAATTAAGTGATCAAACATAAGCATCATGTGACTTTCATCTCCTCTGACTCCAGCTGTGTGAAGAGGAGTGGCAGACGCACTGAATTACCTGATTTGGATCCACAGGTGGGAGCGATCTGGCCGCTCGGACAGGTGCACATGTTGGGTCTGGAGCAGAAGCCGTCTCCGCAGGGGCTGCGACAAATAGCTGAGAACAGCAAAAACAATGACTGATGACATCTATTGATTGCTTGACCTTCACAGACATCAATAAACATGCAGGTACAGGTGATATTCTGAACGTTCTACACATCTCTTGCCTTGCTGTTTCTTACAGCTGAAACCAGTTTACATACACCTTGCAGAATCTGCGAAATGTTAGCCAAAATAAGAGCAATCGTACCAAATGCATGTTATTGTTTATTTAGTACTGACCTGAATAAGATATTTAACGTAAAAGATGTTCATATATAGTCCACAAGAGAAAATAAGAGTTGAGTTTATAAAAATGTAGAAATGACCCCGTTCAAAAGTTACTCTTAATACCGTGTTGTTAGCTGAATGATCCACAGCTGTGTGTTTTTGTGTTTAGTGATGGTTGTTCATGAGTCCCTTGTTTGTCCTGGACAGTTAAACTGCTGCTGTTCTTCAGAAAAACCCCTCAGCTCCCACAAATTCTGTGGTTTTGCAGCATTTTTGTGTATTTGAACCCTTTCCAACAATGACTGTATGATTTTAAGATCCATCTTTTCACTCTGAGGACAACCGAGGGACTCGTATGCAACTATTACAATAGGTTCAAATGCTCGCTGATGCTCCAGAAGGAAAAAAACGTGCATTTCACCGAGGGGTGAAAACCTTTTGAATTTGAAGATCAGGGTAAATTGAACTTATTTCGTCTTCCGTGAAACATCTTCTGTACCTTCTGAAGGGCGGTACTACATTTAGAAATATGACTTTTAGGGACACATCTTGCTTCTGTTAATGCATCGTCTTTCCTTCAGGAGCATCAGTGAGTGTTTGAACTGTATATGCATACTAACTAACTAACTGTTTAAATCCATCCCAGAAAATCAAAGCCTGCAGATTCAGGTCTGGTCCGCTCCAGGTCTTTCCATGAGACCGTCTTGCAGTTCATCGAGGCATATGCCAGCTGTCTTATTCAGGAAATATCGGCTTAATCGGATTAATGCCATCATTACACGATGCACATGTAACTGGAATGCGTCCAAACTCTTGATTATTACCGGAATGTTCTTGTTAAGTGCGGTCAGCGAGAGGTCAGGAGGTCCGAGAGACTCTGGGCCAGTGTGGCCGAGCTCCATTAGCGCGCCTGACCTTCACATGTAAACAACACCCCCCACCGCGCCGCGCCTGAGAGTCACACAACACCAGCACAGCCTTCCTGAGCGCCGCAATCTATTCATTTACAGGACGAGAGCGAAAAACAATCGTCCAGCGCCGAGCTCGCACAGCCCCGCCCTCCTCTGTAAACCGTGTTTCTGATAGCTGGAGCAGAACACAACAAACGGGACGCTGATGAGGACTTACGGACGATGCACTGGTTCCCTCCGGTCAAGGTCTTCCATCCGGGACAGCAGTACGCGTGATGACGGGATCCGCACACATTCGGCCTGCGGGAAGAGTTCGGCAAAACTTAACCGGGGTCAAATTCACATTTAAACCTCACGTGTGAAACTCTCCATACATAACATGCACTGTAAACAGAAATGTAGTTGTAAATAAAACCGATTACTTGAATATGTTGTATATATTGTCTTTCTACAGGTACTCCAAAATGTCACATCTAACTCAACCTGTCATTATCTATCTATTTATCTATCTTACAGATTGATTGCATGGCTTTAAAACACTGAAACCTCACGCTTTTTAAATTTCACTCTTAAATTTACAGCTTATTAAACTATGTTTTATATATTTAAGCCAGCGCTCTCAAGCCAACATCAAAGTCACACTTTACTATCTAGTTATTTGTGAAATTTACTAAAACTTTTTTGAGTTGAAGTCGTTTCATCATCATTTTTTTTATTTTCAGTGTAGGAAAAAATGAAAGAAAAGAGCATAACTATGAGAGAAAAAGAAAACGTGTAACTCCATGCTGTGCTGATTTCTTAAAGTTTATCGTTTACGCTTTTTTCTCCGTTTTCATTTCTATTTCTATATTTTGGTGCTGGTTCGGTTTGTATGGAAGCCTGTTTCTGCCACGTGACAAAAACAAAATCTGAATTTTCCACAATTCTGAACTTATATTTCAAAAGATTAAAAACTGGCAACTGTGAGGAAAAAAAGTCAGAATCGCGAGATAAAAAGGCCTACCTTTTTAATGTTTTATTCCGTCACAAACCCAAAAAATAACTGAGATTGAAAAGTCAGGATTACCACAGGTTCCGTGACTTTAGCGCACAGCCTAGGTTTTTTCCCCCCTATAATTTAAAGTTTTAATGTTTGATTATTGTGTTTTATTAGCTATTATCATCTAATGAACACAAAGACTTGAAGATGTTGCAAAACAAACACCCCACAGACCAAAGAAAACAGCACTTCCATGAGAGCTAAACTGTTATTAATGTTATGACGCTAACGCTAGTTAACGGATTCTGGAGCGCGGGAAACCAAGTTCCCACAGCCGCCCTAACGGCTGTTAACGGCCGTTTCAGCGCGGTGTTTAGAGTAAATGTCGCGGTTCTTCAGTGATGGAGAGCGAGAGGCGTTACCCCTTCAGCACGTCCTGGCCGCCGCCGCGCCGCTTCGCTCGGTTCGCCCTCAGCTGCTCCGCGGCTCCGTCTGCGTCTGCGTCGAGCGTCTGCGCTGATACACACAGCGCCGCGAGCGCCGAGATTCCCGCCGCGAGCCCCAGCAGCCGCCTCATTCTGCTCGCGCTCCCGCTGCAAGACCAACAGCTCACATTAATAACAAAACTGACGAAAGTAGTGAACAAGAAACTAGCTTCTGGTGCGTCAGTCGTACGCGTTTATGGAAAGTAAACAAGAGCAGAGGATGAAATAAAACTGAGGTAAAACAAAACTGAGGGAAAGAAAGTTTCTGTACCTCCCGCAGATGATGAAGAAGATGAAGATGAAGTCTCCTCCAGTGAGTGTGCGCTGGTAAAGTGCCTGGGGAAAGTTGTCAGGGTGAGAAAAGGAGCGTAAAGCGGCTCTGAGGTGCGACACAAAGCGCAGCGGCTGCGTTACTGCATCAGCGCTCATTCCGCTGCGCCACTCAAATCTCATCCAAACACTCGCTCGCCTCGGATCTCGCGAGAACCTGCGCGAATTCAGCGCGGCGGTTACACTGGAACCACTGCGAGATTAATGTGTGACCCTGGAGCACAAAATTAGCCATAAGGGTAAATTTTTCGAAATTGAGATGTATGCATCAGCTGAAAGCTGAATAAATCATCTTTCCATTGATGTATGGTTTGTTAGGATCGGACAATATCTGAAAATCTGGAATCTGAGGGTGCAAAAAAATCTAAATATTGAGAAAATCATCTTTAAAGTTGTCCAAATGAAGTTCTTAGCAATGCATATTACTAATCAAACATTAAGTTTTGATATATTTACGGTAGGACATTTATAAAATAGCTTTATGGAACATGATCTTAATATCCTAATGATTTTTGGCATAAAAGAGAAATGTATAATTGTGACTCATACAATGTATTGTTGGCTATTGCTACAAATATCCCCCAGCGACTCAACACTGCTTCTGTGCTGCAGGGACACATATGTGAATGCAAAATGTAAAAATACACAGTCTACTGTAACGATGCAAAGCTCTTAAACTCGTTTTTATTTTTAAATTCAGCTAAGAGGTTGTGATGTATTTTTCTTCTAGTCACTCAAGAATCTTCACATGATACGAGTCCGCCGGTCAGAGTTCACCAAACTTGAACTTTGCAGTGCATGAAATGAATTACATTTGCAATGCGTATGAATGGAGGCCAGTGGGATGAAAAGTGTAGTGTGACCAAGCATCAGCTGGAGTGATTGCATTTAGACGAAGGATTATGAAGAAAAACATTTGTTTAGAACACACTGATGAGATCAAGAGCATGTCTTAAGAAAGTAAATGGCCTCGGTTTCATGTTGACTTCAGTCTGCATTCCTTACAGATGATTATGCTTGTGATTCACAGAAGGCACCAGAGCTTCAGTCCGGTCCAGAGAGGAGGGTGCGGCTCGGGTTTCTCCACCCACCGTGTGCCATTGTTCTGCATCAGTCTCAGGCTGGACGCCGGTGGGCTGGGATGCAGACGGACACTCCCCTCTTCTGACCGCGGACGCAAACACCCATCAGCATGCAACAGCTCATTCTGTGTTCAGTAAGGGGAAACCTACTTCTATCCCTTACTGAAGCACTGCTGCATCAATGCAGTGACGTAGCGTGGTATTATTTGATACATGTACCCAGTGTTGTGGAGGAACTAGTTACATGTAACGTCATTTAAATACAAAATAAATGTAACCGCAATCTGTTACAGTTACTTATGAAAATGTTAAGGGTTACATCTGAATATTTTCACATGCATACAGATTTGTTTGATTTCTTTCCCAAATTGCATTGAATGCTCTAAAATATGAGCCACTAATGTTTCAGGAGACATGCTTATTCATAACACAATAAGGTTTGTGTATATGCTTTATTTTGTAAGATGAACTGTTTTAAGCATTGTTAGATGCCAGTGTTTTCTGTCATAGCTATACATATATCAAAATCAGTATCATAGTTACTAAACTATTTCTTGTAATGGTTTTAAATCAGTATTTAACCTCAGAAGGATCTGATTTTGTGGTGTCTGTGCTTTAAAATGTAATTATTATAATCTTAATTCAAGTGATGAAGGATTCTCTGACAGTAATCAGTGTTGAGTTCTACTGTGAGATTAATCCCGTTTCAAAATGATTAACAGTTCAAAAAACATTCTTTAGAAAAGTATGTAATCAGTTACATTAATAATGTTACATTACATTTTAAATAATCTGTAACTTGTTACATTTCCAAAGTAACCTTCCCAACACAGTATTAAAAAAATACTATACCATACTATAGTAAAGTGTATTATACTGTATACATTATTATATTTACAACACTTTGTTAATGAATGCTACTGAAAGTTATAGTATGATGATGATGATGTCTTTGTATCGTGTTACGTGAGGTGTTGAATGTGGTGATTATCTCCTCATACGGATTGATTTTCTTCATATTCCCCACATCTGTGTCCCTGCAGCACAAAAGCAGTGTTAAGTCGCTGGGGGATATTTGTAGCAATAGCCAACAATACACTGTATGAGTCACAATTATACATTTCTCTTTTATGCCAAAAATCATTAGGATATTAAGTAAAGATCATGTTCCATGAAGATATTTTATAAATGTCCTACCGTAAATACATCAAAACTTAATGTTTGATTAGTAATATGCATTGCTAAGAACTTCATTTGAACAACTTTAAAGATGATTTTCTCAATATTTAGATTTTTTTGCACCCTCAGATTCCAGATTTTCAAATATTGTCCGATCCTAACAAACCATACAGCAATGGAAAGCTTATTTATTCAGCTTTCAGATGATGTAGAAATCTCAATTTTGAAAAATTGACTGGTTTTGTGCTCCAGAGTCACATTTATGCATTTGGCAGACACTTTTATCCAGAGAGACTTACATTGCATTAAAACTATACGTTTTGATTTCTGATTCATTTATTCCCTGAGAATTGAACCCACGACAATGGCATTTATAGTGCTGCATTCTATTGATTGAGCTACAGAAATGTGTATTTGTATTTGTTATATGTTGAATTTTTGTTTGTTGGCACTGCCATTGCATATCAGAACCATTGCAGTTTGCAAATAAATTCCTTAAAAATCATCATACGTGTTCTACTGAAGAAACAAAGTCACCTACATCTTGGATGCCCTGCAGGGGGTAAGCAGATAAACATCACATTTTCATTCTTGGGTGAACTATCCCTTTAAAGGGATGGTTATTATTGTTAATTAAAACTAACGAAATAAAAATATTTCTATTAAAAGTTTTTGTTCATCAAAATATACCTGAAATAAAATAAATTAAAATAATAATAAAAAATCTTAAAACTAAATGAAAATTAGAAAATAAGTCTGAAATAAGTCAAAGCAACTGGAAATAAATAAAAAATTAATCTGAAATAAAAAATAAATGAATAAAAATGACAAAAGTACATAAGAAACTTACTAAAAATCTAACTAATATTAAAATAAAAATGTAAATGATCTAAGTAAATGTTTGACATTATTAATAAAAACTATAATCATATAAAAATAATGCCGCTGCTTTATTAACCACCTTCACACAGGTACGTTTCACCATCCACTCAGTTCATCATGGTGAAAATAAAGTCTCACCCTACACCAAATCTCTCGTTTCACTCGTAAATATGTCACATAAACTGGGTTTAAATGGCTTGCGAGCGGCGTTGGGTTTATGTCGTAACATCATTGTTCAGCAGTGTGTCTCTGGGTCCCGTCGGCTGCAAGGTTCGAGGCCGACTGACAAAGCTCTGCTCATACTTCTGTGTGTTTACTTTCTCTAAGGCTCGGTGCTATGGCTTAAACAGATGCTCCAATATACTGACCTACTTTTGAGGAATTCAGTCCTCTCTCTCACTGCACGTGACCCAATAACAGCATCCCATTCCTGTTCCTGTTCCCGGCCTCGTGCGGATCGCAGACGGATGCAGGGACGGGCGGGGGAGCGTGTGCCTGTGCGAAAGCGTCTTACTCTAACTTTCTCACACTGCTTATTTGCTTTGGCTCAGGAGCGACTGTGTCTCCTTTCATTTCCCGTGGTCTTGGACTCCAGGAATCGAGCGCTCCGACTCCCAGACGATCAGCGATACGGGAGGAGAATCTGAAATCTCACAGAATCGATCATTATTAATCACGTGTGGATTGCTTTGATATCACAGAGCGTTCAGGTTCATGTGCGTCGGCAGACCTGAGATTTTCAACTGGGTTTTTGCCTCTGAAACTGCAGAAGTGGCTCTGGTGATGTTGTCAGGTGTCGAGGCATTGATGGTTCCATGAGGAACCATTCATGGAACCTTTCCATTGCACAAAAAGTTCTTCAGAATATTAGAGCTAAGAAAAAGTGTTTTTTTTTAAGAACAATTTACTGAAAGGTTCTTTGGAGAACCAAAAATGGTTCTTCTATAGCATCGCTACAAAAAGCCGCTTTTGGAACCTTTATTTTTAAATGTTTCCATTATCAAAATGTTGTTCTCGTCAACAAAAATGGTTCTTTTAGGAACTGTTCACTGAAAGGTTCTTTGGGGAACCAAAAATGATTTTTACAGTGTGGAACATTTCCATTGCACACATTATTAAAATGTTGTTCTCACCAATAAAAATGGTTCTTCTAAGGCGTCACTGTGAAAACTAGCTATTGGAACCTTTATTCTTTAAAGTGAAGAACGTTTCTATTGCACAAAAGGTTCTTCAGAGTATTAGAGTTTGTTACACTAAGAAAAACTAGTTATTTTAGGAACTGTTCACTGAAAGGTTCTTTGGAGAACCAAAAATGGTTCTTCTATGGCATTGCTGCAAAAGGCAGCTTTTGGAACCTTAATTTTTTTACAGTGTGGAACATATCCATTGCACAAAACATTATTAAAATGTTGTTCTCACCAATTAAAATGGTTCTTGTAGGAACTGTTCACTGAAAGGTTCTTTTAGGGAACCAAAAATGGTTCTTCTAAGGCGTCACTGTGAAAACCAGCTATTGGAAACTTTATTTTTAAAAGTGGAGATTGTATCCATTGCACAAAAGGTTCTTCAGAATATTAGAGCTTGTTACACTAAGAAAAAGTGGTTATTTTAAGAACAATTAACTGAAAGGTTCTTTGGAGAACCAAAATTGGTTCTTCTATAGCATCGCTGCAAAAAGCCGCTTTTGGAACCTTTGTTTTTTTAGAGTGTGGAATGTTTCCATTGCGCAAAAGGTGCAAAAATGTTCTTTAGATTATTAAAATGTTGTTCTCACCAATAAAAATGGTTCTTTTAAGAACTGTTCACTGAAAGGTTCTTTAGGGAACCAAAAATTGTTCTTCTAAAGCGTCACTGCGAAAACCAGCTTTTGGAACCTTTATTTTGAAAAGTGGAGAACATTACCATTGCACAAAAGGTGCAAAAGGTTCTTTAAATTAGTGAAGTGTTCTTCACACTAAGAAAAAGCGGTTCTTTGAGGAACCAAAAATGGTTGTTCTGTAACGTTGCTGTGAAACCCTCTCTGGACGCTATATTTTAAGAGTGCAGCGAGTCATTTATCTCGAGTCATCAAGTTTCAGGATTTCACAGTGTACATTTGTAAACACTGGGCTTTGTGCTTCTTTTCTGCCGTTCTCATGTGAATATGCAGTTGTGTTTCACATCATCCAGCTTTGCTTCATCTCCAGCTGGATCATGGATGGATGTTCTTCTGATAAAGCAGCGTTCAAGGCTTCCAGCTCCTGAAGCGAACTGATTCACGTTCGGCTCGCCTCTCCACAGAACACCTTCCCAAAACTCTTGGAATCATCTAGGTGCTCCTTGGCAAATAATAGACAAACGTTTATGTTCTTTCTGATTGTGGCATCACAAACGCTGACCCGAGAGGAGCCTGCAGTTCTCTGGACGCGGCTTCAGGATCTTCTGTGACGGTCTGGATGATTTTAGGCTGTGCCTCTGGAGAAACCTTGGCAGGCCAGTCGCTCCTGGGGAGTTTCACCATCGTTCCAAGAGTTCTTCGTTTCAACATTACGGCTCTCGCTGTGGGTCTGTTCAGATCCAGGGTTTTGGAAATGTCTGCGTAACCTTTTCCTGACTGATAGACTCAATATGAGCATGTCATTTTTATTCTCTCATAAAAACTCTCCTTTGATTGGATGATTTGTGCTTGTTAAATCTTTGTGAGGGTCAATGGCACAGTCGCACACGACCGACTTTAATCAATCGAATTCATATTCCTTAAATTCTCTTAAACCAGCTGCTGGATTCAAATGAGCTCTTTGCTGAAGCCTGTATGTACAGCATCTGCTGCATGAATCGTGATGTAGCCGTGTTCTGCATCATCCTTGTGAAAGACAGAAATAAAATAAAGGTTTTCAGAATCATTGACAGTGAGTGTGTTTATAAAAAAAACCTGACACAGTTTGAGGCGTTCACATGAGTGCTGTTGGGTGCTTTCAAGTCATGTTGGAAAGATTGCATTCATGATTCAACTGGAAAACAAATGGGGATTTTCTTTGAGCCTTGATTTTCCAAGTTGTTGTTGGCGGGTGGTGCATCTAGTTGCTGTATGATTTTTCATCTTTCTCGAACTAAAGTGATTTAAATGCATCTAATGCCATTGGGATTTCCCAGTTGGTAAATATGAACTTCCCAGGAAGATTTGATGCAAACACACTCATGAATGCTTCATAAAGTCCCATGTTGTGACCTCATTAATTCTCTGGCCCTCGTCACCAGTGTTTGGAAAAGTTACTTTTAAAAGTAATGCATTACAATATTGCATCACTCCCTAAAAAAGTAATAAACGTAATCCCCTGAAAACTAATTGCGTTAGTTCATTTTTATGGAAAGTAATGTGTTACGTTACTCTTTTTTTGCCTAGGCTGGGCTTGTTTTTAAATATAAAAACTTTCTATTTTTGGCAAATATAAAAGCCCTTTCACACCAAAAGTGAAATGAATGAGCCTCAGGCTGAAGGAAATGTAAATTCATGTTTGTACAGTAGAGGACGCAGCTCAAACAAACCTTTCAGCTGCGCCGCCGATCTGGATTGCATGAAGAATAGGATGCAGGAGAAGAAAGTTCAAGTACTTTTTAGCAATAATATGGTTGAACTGGATCATCGAAGGTCAATGTTTAATAAAATGGGACTGAATACATAAAGGATATTTGTGTTAACATTTTTATTTATTGCAGGTTTGCATTTCAGTTTCTATTCATTTTGAGGAACACTGAATGTGTTTGTGTGCAGTGAGATGAGTAAACATGTTCATATTTAGTCTAGAGCTCCAGTAAGATCATGTTCACACACAACGCTCTGCACTGACTCCTGATTTCTGTCTCCATGGCAACACCAGAGCTGTCACTCAACACATGGAAACAAAGTAACTGGAGTTACTTCTCTGAAAAAGTAACTCCGATATTTTCTCTCAAATTAAAAAGTAATGCCTTACTTTACTAGTTATTGGGGAATGTAATCTGATTACATTACTTGCGTTACTTGTAATGCGTTACCCCAACACTGCTCGTCACTGTGGATAATCAGGCGAATATCTGCAGACAGAGATGAGAATGTCTTTGATCGAATCGGCCGATCACGGGCTGGTTGTAAGAGTCGTCCATGATCCTCCGCCACCGCTGCTGCTGTTTGGATGTTTCAGCCCCCTGAGGTTCATTTCTCTCCTTTGACACAGAGGAGCAGCTCGCAGGAAAACACTGACGAACTCCCTTCACATTTTTGACCATCTACGGTTTGGAAAACTCTTGTGTTTTGGGTCGACCGGGTCTTTCGGCCAAACCAGCACCCACACACACACACACACACACACACTCATGCACATGTAAACATGCATACATGCATTCACATGTGCATCTATACACGCCGATGAGTGAGTTTCCCAAACAGACATAAAATCATACAAGACGGCTGGTGCTCAGGTGGAGCTTAACACTGACCTGAAGAAGAGACAAGGACATGCTGTCAAACCAATCAAAACTCAAATGTCTTAAAGGGGTCATGAACTGCCTCTGTTTTTTATTTTGTACTGTTCTCTGAGAATTTTTTTAGAAGTAATAGGCTATTTTCCGTGCTGTTTTAACCCCCCTCATCAGAACGCTCTGTTTGAATAGGAGTGGAGGATTGAAGACTCGGAAGTAAACGCCCACTGCTGTGATTGGCTAATAGTTGTGTATGATTGACGGTCTACATTCCTCATAGATGCTCGCTGCTGTGATTTAGGTCAAAAACGCATAAATAACTGAATACATATCAAACGATCTGTAAGAAAAGACAAAGCGTTGTGTTGCGACATTACTGTCGGATCCAATAAGGTCACAATATAGTCTTTTAGTTTCAATCTTTCTGAAAATCCTGCATCGAATTGTGCCTTTTTTGTAAATGAATCTGTGGTAAAATGAAATGAACAAAGGACTGAGTTTTTACTGACGAGGTCTGGATCTTCATTAACATTTTTTGTAAAAGTTCATCCACTCTTTCCTAACATTGGGATCAGAAGGAAGGCGATGCACACACTGTTTTTGTAGAATCAGTGGGTGGGGCTAAACACGCAGCGATGTAGAATCAGTGGGTGGGGCTAAACACGCAGCGATGTAGAATCAGTGGGCGGGGCTAAACAGGCAGCGATGTAGAATCGGTGGGCGGAGCTAAACACGCAGCGATGTAGAATCAGTGGGTGGGGCTAAACAGACAGCGATGTAGAATCGGTTGACGGACCTAAACAGACGGAGATTTAGAATCAGTGGGCGGAGCTAAACAGGCAGCGATGTAGAATCGGTGGGCAGGGCTAAACAGACAGCGACGTAGAATCGGTGGGCGGGGCTAAACACACAGCGACGTAGAATCGGGGGGTGGGGCTAAAAAGGCGGAGGAGTGGAATCGGGA
>NW_015505380.1:885496-895496 GCF_001515645.1 Sinocyclocheilus grahami
GTGGGTGGGGCTAAACAGGCAGCGATGTAGAATTGGTGGGCGGAGCTAAACACGCAGCGATGTAGAATCGGTGGGTGGGGCTAAACAGGCAGTGATGTAGAATTGGTGGGCGGGGCAAAACACACAGCGATGTAGAATCAGTGGGTGGGGCTAAACAGACGAAGATTTAGAATCAGTGGGCAGGGCTAAACAGACAGCGACGTAGAATCGGTGGGCGGGGCTAAACAGACAGTGATGTAGAATCGGTGGGCGGGGCTAAACAGGCAGCGATGTAGAATCGGTGGGCGGAGCTAAACAGATCTTCTGCGGAGGCGGCACTTATCCACACTATTACATCATAGATAGGAACATTCCACAAGCTGTGGTTTTGGCAGATCGGTTTCAATATAAGCTGTTTTTAGACTAACAACAAAGTTTGGGTTCTGAAACTTACAGGATGTTTTTACAGCACAATGACCTTTTACATGTCACAAAATCAAGAGAATTTTGGTTTCTCAGTTCATGACCCCTTTAAGATTTAATCTCAAACTGTCAAATCCAGTGATTAATTTCATACTTGGTGCCTTTTAAACCTAATTCTGTTTCTTGGTGGGCTGATGTAAATCTGTACGAGTTTATTGGCAGTCACTGAGCCTCATTAGAGCGTCTGACATCAGCAGGTGATGAACTCACGCTCTGCATTCGATCACGGCTCTAGAACCGGAGCATCACTTGCATCTCTGATGTTTGAGCTAATTCTCTCGCTGACTCACACAGACTCGCCCATCACACGTTACCCAAGACAAATAATGACCCTCAGATGATCTCATCCAATCAGATCAGCGTGTGTGTGTGTGTGTGTGCATGAGCTCCATCAACAGCAGAAGGGCAGACTGACAGATGCAGAGTGCGACAGCCGGCTGATGTTCACAGCGCTGGATGTGTTTCAGCTTTTGTCTTCTCCAGATGTTAACTGATGGACTGGAGTGCTGTGGATTATTGTGATGTTTTTATCAGCTGTTTGAACTCTCGTTCTGACGGCACCCATTCACTGCAGAGCATCCAATAGTCTGAAAGGACCTTGCGTGACCATTTGTTATTTGCAAACAAAGCAGCGTGTTCTCATCTACAGACATGTTCAGTCGTGTCTGTGTCTGAAGCTTGTGTTTCATATTTCATTAGACTGTTTTTCAGCAGATTCTGGATCTTTCATGAAGAGGCCAGTCGCTCACAGCCTCATAATCAAAAACATGAATTCCAGAAGCATTACTGGCCTCGGGCTGTGCATGCTGGGAATTAACGCCGCTTCTCAGCACTTGAAGCACTGAAATCGTGTGATTTTGGCATTACGACACAATTCAAGATGCTTGAGAAACATGAATTACAGGAATCAGCCTGGAGTTTGTTCTAAACGACCCGTTTAACGTCTTCAGATGACTGAACTTCAGCTGAGAGCCACTGTGAAACATTCACTGGAAGCAGTTCATCCCTGCTAGTGTTACTATAGTCAGTGTGGGTTAAACCATATGACGAGAGACTTCACTAGGACATCTGACTGTGAAAACACTCAGAACACCCTAGCAACCGCACAGCAGAACCCCGGCAACCAGCCACAACAGGCCAGCGCAGTGATATTAGACAGTCGCCTCGTCTCTGTTCTTCTGTCCTGAGGAATTCTGGAAAGCCCCTCGGCCTTGTTCTGAGTACAGACGACAGAGATTCACGTGAGATGAGTGTGAGCCGCTGTCTGACGTCAGCTCCTCCACCCAAACTCACACTCACTCAACACACATCTTCTGTCTGACTCGAGAAGGTTTCCTGGCAGATTTTACAGCGGTTATGAGCTGATGAAATCCGAAGCGTCTCTCTGCATGTTTCACGTTTTTTCTGACTTCAGATCTGTGCCAGCTTTGTTCTCCTCAAACTTCAGTCTGCGCTTAGACGAGAGCGCCACCTTCTGACTGCAAGTGTTTCAACAGGTTTACCAAGTTTCCCAGGTTAAAAAAAGTACACTTCCATAATGTACTTAAAGGCACAATATGTAATTTTCGCCGCTGGAGGGCGCGTATTCAAAATAAAGAAATAGACAAAGGCGTAGTTTGATGACGGCGTGACTGAGTGTGGAATCATGGGAGTTGTGGTCTTCATTCTCACAGCCGACGCAACCCGACGGGACTCGGCCAGAAATCATTTTCACGGATGAGCTAATGATTTATTAACGTAGTAGAATGAAGCAGGGTGAGGCTGAAAGCCGTCGAAGCGAAACGAGGCGCTGAACGAGCGCGACACACGGCTGGAAAGCAGCGGAGCTTTTATTATGCCACAGTCGAGCGCTTCCGCTGCTTCCGGTCGTGCGTATGTGGGGTAAAGCAGCGCTGTTTTATCATACTAGATACGTTTAGTTCTGTTATAATGCTACTCTGTGCGCTCGTCACTGGTCTAATAAAACACGCAACATATTAAAGCGTCTTTGGTGTTTCCATGTTTTCTACTAGGGACGCACCAATACTGATATCGGTATCGGGCCCGATACTGAGCTCTTGTACTCGTACTCGTTAAAATGCCCCGATACCACACAGCATGTGATAAGTGCCATATTCAGACAAAGAAACACTGAAAACAGAACAACAGACAGCGGAATGGAGTTAAGTATGTCTACTACGAAGTATATGTATGCAATGAATATAACGTTAAACGTTCAGTATTAATGTCTGTATAGCTGATGTGCGCGAGCTGATAAACAAAGCACGCTGAGTGGATTGAGTGGTATCGATTAAGTGGTATCGGTGCATCCCTAATTTCTACAAAACAAAACCAGAAGTCGAGGAGTTTTGACGTCATTAGCAGGCGACACATTGACACTATGGACACGCTCCGTGACACTAGTTAAAATTGCTTATTTCTCTGGATTTAAACATTCTTCGAAACATTTGGGATATTGTAAGTACACAAGTCAGCAAAATATATAACACTGTTCTAGTGGTTTTTGGATATTTTAATAAAAAAATCTTACATATTGTGCCTTTAAAGTGCTCTATTATCGCACACTAATTTTGTACTTAATATACTAAAAATTATTCTTTAGTACCTCTTAAGATAATCTAAGTGTACTAAAATGAACATGAATACGAACTAAAATCCGCTTTTAATATACTGTCTCTGCATTTAAGAAAATGTATTTAGTCATTGCTTGTAGTACACTTGAGTGTTCTAGTGTATGAAAGATGGGTTCAAGTGGTGACTAAATACATTTTTTAAATACAGAGATAGTATGTTAAAAGCACATTTTAGTTCATATTCATGGTGTCCCAAAATAGCACAGTTGAGTACACTTAGATGATCTTAAGAGGTACTAAAGAATCATTTTTAGTGTATCAAGTACAAAATTAGTGCACGAAAATAGAGCACTTTAAGTGCATTATAGAAGTGTACTTTTTTTCAACCTGGGTTGAGATCAAAACAAACCCCATTTATTTTCTCAAAACACACTCGTGCTCTCATCAGTGATGTTATTCTAAAGAAATAGATGTTTGTCGTTATAATCTTTCATCTAAATGTACTAACTGGCTCGACATCATCTAGTTCAGCAGTTCTGACTCCATAGCTTCTCATGTAGACTTAACACTAAAATACATTTGTTTATTGAAATAAAGCAGAATTAAAATATAAAAAGTAGATTCAAAAGTAGACAAAAATTAGAAATGTTGCCTTGGAAATAAGCTTAAAACTGATTGATGAAAGCACTAAAATTACTAAGTTGATATAAAAAACTAAAACTGAAACCGAATTAAAAATAAATGAAATATGTCTATAACCGATTCTACATCACTATAATTAGTAATATTTAATAATAAAAATGACAAAAGCATATAAAAATTGACCAAAAATAAACTAAAATTAACATGAAAACATAAAGCTAATCAAAATATTAATAAAAACTATAAAAGTATCTAAATAATAATACAAAAAAAAACTGCTTTAATGACAAAACTGCCTTTATAGGTTGAAAATAATTGTCAAATAATTACATTCTTTAATTCGACAGGTTTTGAAAAAGTGAATGTTTCACACAGTTCACACGTGATTTTTCCAGTGGTTTGTGATTACAGGACAAGGCTTATTTTCTAAACTATTTATTACTCAGAAACAGCAGCTTCTCCCCACTCACAATATATCACTCATATATCCACAAGACCACGAGAACCCTGGTTCTTAATAAAAAGGACAACTGTTGAGGGAACCAATTCAAATAAAAAATCAGCTAACATCTTCATTTGTAGCCGTTTCGGCTTATTTTAAAGCTTTCGTCATATTGAGTGCTTATCATTATTGTAAAAGCATTCATATCAAATAACGCTAGATTTGGAAAGTGTTACCGCCGGGAAATACAGGAGGAGATGCTGTGGGCCTTCGGTTTCCTCCGCTTCAGCACGTGATTCTGATATGAAGCATCAACTCCTGATGGATAAAATCATTCGTTTCTCACTGAAATATCACACTACAGAAGTAAAACACCCAGAATGACTCATAAACACACTCACTGTCACACAAGTCAAACACACGGTCCAGTAGATAGTTAACTGAAAACAGTTTAATTGTATTAACGATCAGCCAGAGAACAGTTACTGCATGACTTCACCATCACAGCTGCTGGAAAACACATGTGCTAGTTTCACATTAGTTACCAAAGCATGTTCACGTTTATGTACATAGTGCAAAAGACACGCCGATGAAGATCACTCCAAACACAGAGAGAGAGAGAGAGAGAGAGAGAGAGAGAGACACGGATCCGTTAGCACCGCACCGAACGCTGCTACAGAAGCTTATTGCACCGAGATCCTGCTGCTCCATTCATATGGAGTACCGGATCTATTAGCCATAAACACAGACAATTAGTGAACATCATCGTTATAACATCACAAATCCTTCATGTGGAGATGAACGTGGCTTCACCTCTCAAGCGCTCCACTACAGACGGAGGAGGAAGAGCAGAGTAAATCAGAGTAAACTAACGCACACAGACAGGAGCAATTTACACAGATCCGTCAGAACCAGGAGAAACGAGCCAAACCGAAGACACACGTGGAATATACACACTCCGGATCAGTTCCCGAGTTCAAGCGCCATAAACCGAGACAACCGGAGAGTATTAGAAACATTTAAACATGTTATTTACACAGGACTGGTTCATTTGTTCAAGACGTCTGCTGCTTGTTTGTTAATGCTTCGCGGTCGCTTTTCCCGGTTAAACGAAACGCACGTTCAGATGAGAGCCACAGAGAAAACGTCATTGATTTTAAGAAATAATTCACCTAAACGCTCAATCATTTACTCACTTTAAACACGTGTGACTTTATTTCTTCAATGCAACACGGACGAGATGTTCAGAAGACTGTTCAGCTGCTCATTTTTAAGGGAGAAGCACAAAAACACTGTAAAGCATCATGATAGCGATTCATTTGACTCAGTGATTCAGTACAGCTCTCAAATATCACAATTTAGAGGAATCGTACACCCAAAAATTATTCTGTCATTATTTAGTTCTTACTGACTTACTTTCTTAAGTGGAGCACAAAAGACGATATTTTAATTTATTTGTCTATATACAAGAAGTCAATGGGGTCCAAAGTTGGTTCTTTTAAATATCTTTAGTAAATGGTGATTTGATGGTGCTTTAAGTCCAGTTACATGACCAAACCGGTGGCGTGTTTGCTGTTGTTTACTCTGTGAATGAGTGATTTCAGATTTAGTTGTTCACCCTAATCCAAACTAAGCATGCAGGCGTCTGTTATGATGCTTTACAGTGCTTCTGTGTGATTTCTGAAGGCGTGATATGAGCGCGAGTTATTCACAGAGAGCGTGTGAGCGGTCGGTCTGTCCGTTATCAGTTCCTGAGTCGTGTTTGTGTTACGTGTGACCTCTCATCCCGTGTGTGAACTCGCCGCCGGTTCGGTGAGATCAGAGGAGTCGAGCTCCTCCTCGTCGCTCCGCCGCTCTTCCTCATCTTCATCCTCCTCGTCCTCGGTGCTGCTCTGTCTGCGCAGCTGCATGTTCTCCAGGGTTTTGGAGACCCAGGACTCGATCCTGGAGCTGAGTGGTGGCACCTGCACAGAGATGGGCTCGGGGGTGTAGTCCTCCTCCTCTTCCTCCTCCTCCTCCTCCTCCTCCAGCATGCCGGGCACCAGTGTGCTGGTGGTGCTGGTGATGGAGGAATTGAGCCGGTCTCTGCAGCTGCCGTCTAGAGAGGCGGTGTCTGTGCTCTGCTGGGATGCCCACTCCAGCCGGTCGTCCGTGCGGGACTCATCTCTCTCTGGAGCGCGCGCGACCGTCGGCTGCGGAGGCTGCTCTTTGCTGCTCGCTCTGCTGACAGGTTCAGTCTCCAGTGGCTCCGGAGCGTCTGCGCTCTCCACCATCGTCCTCCAGTTGGTCTCTGCAAAGAGAAGATTCAGAGTCAGTCGTAGGCCTGGGCGATAAAACGGTATCGATATTTATCGACGGTACACCTTCTTCGATAATGATAGAATTTTTTTTCGATATATCGACGCAGACAGCACACACAAACAGGAACACATGCTGAGTGCTGTGTCTGCTTGTGATGAGGAGATTGTGAATAAAGTATGAATATTAGTCGAGTTTAAAATAAACATTTGAATGTTAGGAGTGCGTCAGGGAGCGTCATGCGGTGGTGGTGATGTAAGTGACGTTGTTGATTTTAATGTTTTGTTAGTCTAGCCCACGAGACGCGCCGCTGCTATTCATTCAAAACAAAACATTAGAGAAATATAGAAGCTCAATGCGGAGAAGATCTAGATTAGGTTAAAACCCAAACCAAGCCATTCACACAGATGCATATTCAGCACATTTTCTAGACGGACAAATACGACTGCTGCTCTCGCGTCTCACACAAGAGATGTATAGAAAGCCATGCAAAGTTAAAACAGTTTAAACTTTTAGAAAACACGTCACGAATTTGTGGAGGTTTATTCCTTTTCACTGCGTCTCGTATGTTTTTAAAGGCAGTCTGTGATCGGCGCTTCGGCTCTTTAGATAAAGCAATGCATAAATACATGATGCTGTTTTGTTCATAATTGTTCATGCAATTTACGAAATTATATTTGATTTATATGAGTTAATTTAGACGTAATGCACGTTTTTTATAGAGTTATTTCCTTGCGTTGACAATTTAAATGCGCTGCATTATTTTGCTCATTGCGCCCTCCTGTGGCCTCGGGAGACAAGACAAAAGCTTCCTTAAGATCTCTTTAATCTGCATATAAAACACTAGAAATTAGATATTTAATTTTTATTTTGTGTTTGATTGTTAAAACAAAAAATATTTGTTGTTTGTCTCAATAAATTGGGTTAATTTAAAAATACAGTGGTTAAATGTAAACATTTTTTCTATGCTATACTATTACAGCTATGCTCAAGGGCCTCGTCCAGACCGCCTGCACACACGCACGCGCACACACACATAAACACACATGCGCATATGCACACACACACACACACATACATCACAAAATATAAAACACTTTCCAACCAGACTAAATAAACCCAGAAAGCTGCCACCTGTTTCTACAGGTGTAGACAGCTGATTCAATCTTTGACTCTCAATCTGACCTTTGGCCTGGATCTTCTCACAGTTGGGTGAGATGATGACACACTTGATCTTGTGCAGTTTCATGTGTTTGGTGACCTCTCGCAGCCCCATGACCAGCCGCCGCTTGGCTTTGCTGGTCTCCTTCTGATAAACCCGCTCCTGAAATCGAACCAGCTCCTGCAGGAGCAGCGTCACGCTCTCATCGATCTCCTTACTCAACACCTGATTACAGTACCTGACACACAGAGAGAGAACGAGAGAGAGAGAGAGCGCGCTTTAAATGTCATCAAACAGACTGATAACCTCAGAGTGATCCTGATGATCAAAATCTGTGTGTTACGGCTATTTCACAACTGACACATTGAACATGAAGTTAATTAAAGAACTTACATGATAAGACATTAACTACGACAAAAACATTCAAATAAACGACTTCAGCCTTAGTTCCTATTTCATCTAAAGGAACCCTGTTTCCGCCACTGAATAAAAAATAAAAAAAGGTCATTACAACTTTACATCTCACAATTATTATCTCACAAGATTTTGAGTTTATATCAAGCCTTAGTTCCTATTTCATCTAAAGGAACCCTGTTTCCGCCACTGAATAAAAAATAAAAAAGGTCATTACAACTTTACATCTCACAATTATTATCTCACAAGATTTTGAGTTTATATCAAGTAATTGTGAGGGAAAAGTCAGAATTGTAAGATAAAAAGTCGCAATTAGCGTTTTTTTATTCAGTGGCAGAACTGAAGTAGTTGAAGGTATAGTTCACCTAAAAATGAAAATTCTGTTATTAATTACTCACCCTCATGTCGTTCTAAACCCGTAAGGCCTTAGTTCATCTTTGGAACACAAAATAAGATATTTTTGATGCATTCCGAGAGCTCTCTGACCCTCCATAGACAGCATTTGTTTTTATTTTCTTTGTGCACAAAAAGTATTCTCGTAGCTTCGTAAAATTACGGTTAAACCGCTGATGTCACATGGATTATTTTAATGATCTTCTTGCTATGTTTCTGTACCTTGATCGTGTAAGGACCCTTGCTGTCTATGGAGGGTCAGAGAGCTCTCGGAATTCATCAAAAATATCTTATTTTGTGTGTGTGTACAATTGTGTGTCCAGAGAGAATAAAAATAAAAGTCATTTTTGTGGGGAGGCCAACAGAAAATAATCCTTATTGTTGAGCCCTTCACACACACACACACACACACTGTACTGAGCAGCACAGCGGCTCTGCTGTTCTAAACCCACTCTCAGCCGGCAGAAGTAGCAGCACAAAGGCTGATCTGAGATCTGAGAGGAAGAGACCGTGGGCCGCCGTATCAGGCATGATCTTCTTGCTATGTTTCTGTACCTTGATCGTGTAAGGACCCTTGCTGTCTATGGAGGGTCAGAGAGCTCTCGGAATTCATCAAAAATATCTTATTTTGTGTGTGTACACAATTGTGTGTCCAGAGAGAATAAAAATAAAAGTCATTTTTGTGGGGAGGCCAACAGAAAATAATCCTTATTGTTGAGCCCTTCACACACACACACACACACACTGTACTGAGCAGCACAGCGGCTCTGCTGTTCTAAACCCACTCTCAGCCGGCAGAAGTAGCAGCACAAAGGCTGATCTGAGATCTGAGAGTAAGAGACCGTGGGCCGCCGTATCAGGAAGGAATCTGCACTGCTGTGACCTCAGTGACCTCTGACCCCTGTGTGTGTGTACTCACTCTCTGAACCTGCGGCTGTGGATCTTGGTGATGGCGGACGCAGCCATGGGGCTCCCGATGCCGGAGCTGGAGGGCGAGCCCTGTGACACGGGTGTGATGCTGTAGGGAGAGTTCTGACTGGCTGGAGACAGAGACGCATCACTGGGCATGCTCAGACCGTTCTCTGCAACACACACACACACACACACACACACACACACACACACACACAGAGAGACACACACAGGAGACCGATGAGGACTGCTGCACACATTAAACAGCAAATACACATGATTGTGTCTTTGTTATCATATTAGGGTGCTCCATGATACTGGAAAAAGCCTGATAACTCCATGTATTGTTTTTCTGAGATATATATTGCGATATGAATAAATACATGCATTTTTAGCAGATGACTTCTGTTATAGCTTTATTTGGAAATAATTTATTTAAACATTTAATCTACCAATATTACTTTATATTTTTAAAAATATTGTTTATTTTCATATTTCTATAATACCATTGTACTATATTTAATATAAAGTTTAAAAAAAAAGTTTAAATTTCAATTTACAGAACAATAGTACAATTGCAATAACAATATTTGTCTTAATTCCTTTTTTTCTAATGTTAAACCATCAAGATTTTATTTTTATCTTTCAAGAAGAACTTAGTTTCAGTTTAGGTGATTACTGATAATTGTTGAGTACCATAAT
>NW_015505380.1:900496-904874 GCF_001515645.1 Sinocyclocheilus grahami
AGCAAAATATAGTGTAATTATCGTTATCGATAAAATCCCAGAAAATATTGAGATTTTTTTTTGTTGTCAATATCGCACACCTCTAGTGTGGACTCACTATTCTCTTAGAGTTAAGAGCGATTATTGAAACTATGGTTACAGCTATAGTTTGTGGTGAACTCATGAAAGTTCAGGTGTAAGTGAAGGATCTTACCTGTCATGACGCCAGCGTCCACAGCCTGCAAACACACACACACACACACACACACACACACACACACACACACACACCACACACACACATCACACACACACACACACAGAGAGATGAGAGAACAGCAACCACCATATGTGACCCGTGCCGGCTAAATGAGTGTGAATGCACGTGGGCTAATTTTGAGCTACAATCCAAAAAAGTGACAAATGTCGATTTTGGTCGAATTTGAGGTTTTCACAAAAATGAGTTCATTAAGCCCTCGTCTAGCGATCCCGATGCTCCAAATAGTACTTAAACATCTAAAAGTATCTTTATTTGTACATCTCATTAATGTTAATCTAAGAATAACAGAAAAGATCGCTGCTCTTGATTGAACTGCTTTTGTAGATTTAATAATCAATTTATTTGTAATGAACACACTGAAGTGATTCCTGCATTTATATTATTTGTTTTTCTTACTTAAATGTTTTTGTTTAGATGTAAAATGTAACGCACTATTTGTTTCTTTCTTATATTTGTGAGCAATATTAAGCTAGTGAGTAATATTAAGAAAGGACGTGGAAGAAACAATGCAATGTTGCTAGCTAATTTTGCTTTGGAAAACTTTAACTTGATTTTTCTCAGAACTGACTTTGTCGACTTGTGTGTGACTTGTGTCTTGTGACTTGTGTGTGTGTCTGATTCCAACAAATCATAGATCATTTTGAAGGTCCAACCCTCTATATACACTAATAAGAACAATATAAAACGCACTAAGGATTAACAAGCTGCTGGATTCATAAATATTAATCAGGTTGTGTGCGTTCGCTCGTACTGATTCGCTGAAATCAAATGAGGGACGATAACACACATTCCTCCTCACTATAATGAAGTCTAACAGACATGTGTCTCAGGCCAGACGAGCTGAACGTACCGCGGCGGCCGTGTGCTGATTGGTGGAGGTGTTGGCGGCTCCCTGGTTGTGTTTGGGGCTGCAGTAGCCGCTGTCGCTGTCGATGTCGGCCTCGCTGGCTCCCTGCTCGCTGGACGACTCCTGCTGAGACGTGTGTCTGCGCCCAGCTTTATTCTTCCACTGAGGACTCGCCTGATCCGACGCACATCTGACGCTGCCAGACGCCTCGCCGGGGAAATCTGAAAACACAGTGTGTTCAGAGCTCAGGGCTCACTGGCTCAGGAATAAAGCAGGAGTTCTGCAGTGTTTATGAAAGTACGTTTAATAAGGAACAAATCGAAGGGAACATCAATATGGCCTCTTGTATTAGCAACACTTCACAGTTTCAAAATACAAAAATCTCCTTTCCTTTTAAATTCATTTTAGGACGTTTAGAACAAAACTAAAATACTGAGGAAGAGATTCATTCTTTGCAGTTCATGCAACATTTAATGCCATGACTTTCTGCTGCAATTTAAGAGCTTTCTAGGCTTTAATTTTTGGAAGACTTAAAGCTGCAGTCCTCAACTTTTAAATACAGAACAGAACTGCGTGCGTCTTGCAGAAGAACATTCTTCTCTCTGTTTATGTCTACTCCGCAGCGGTTCCACCAGTGCCCGTCTGAAATAGTCCGAAAATAAACACTTATTTATTATAGGTGTACCGTAGTGATTCAGGATAAGCAAAGAACACGGTTTGGAAAATGGATTCATGATGCACTCGCTTACGATATTAATTTAGTAAATTTCGAACACATAAAAAAAGTTACAGACTGCAGCTTTAAAAGACCTTTTATGTCTTGCAAGTAACCTGTAAAGTTCAAAGGTCAGCTCAGTACCTGTCTGCTGTGCTGCATCCACCAGCAGCACCGTCTTGGATCTCCCATCAGGCCCGGCGGCACACACCTCCTTCTGAACCGCCACGCTCCGCATCACGGGACGCTTGCCTCTCATTGGCTGAGCCACTGGCTGCTGCGAGCGACACACATGAGTGTTAGTTTACACTAGTGAGCAGACTTGAGTGTGTGGGATAAAGGCACAATATGTACGATTTTCGTGATAAAATATCCAAAAAAATGCTTGCACAGTGTGATATATTTCATGCAGTAGTGTACTTAGGTTATCCCAAAAGTTCCCAAGGACTTGTAAATCCAAAGAAAAATCCACTGTCGCATATCAACGGCGTAATATCCGCACTATCCTCAGTTTACGCTTGTAGAAAGTATGGCAACTCATGTAATGTGTTTTAAAGAAGTATCTTCTGCTCATCAAAGCTGCATTTATTTGATCAAATATACAGAAAAAAACAGTAATCTTGCAAAATGTTATTACAATATAAAATAAAGTTTTTCTATTTTAATATACATTAAACTGTAATATATTTCTGTGATGCGCAGCTGTATTTTCAGCATCATTCCTCCAGTCTTCAGTGTCACATGATCTTCAGAAATCAGTATAATATGCTGATTTATTATCAGTTGTGCCGCTTCATATTTTTTTGGAAGCTGTGATACTTTTTTCAGGATTCTTTGATGAATAAAAAGTTAAAAAGAACAGCATTATTTAAAATAGAAATCTTTTCTAACAATATACACTAGCGTTCAAAAGTTTGGGGTCAGTACATTTATATTCTTTCATTTTTTGAAAGAAATTCAAACTTTTATTCAGCGAGGATGTGTTAAATTGATAAGAAGTGATAGCAAAGATTTATATTGTTAGAAAAGATTTATATTTAACTTGTTATTCATCAAAGAATCCTGAAAAAAGTATCACAGTTTCCCAAAAAAAATATGAAGCGGCACAACTGATAATAAATCAGCATATTAGAATAATGTGAATAATAGAAATAAACAGAGTACAATAAAAATTGTTCAAAGCAAATGTGTCATATTACACATTCATCTGATCGGATATCTGATCTTATGGCTTTTAGATTTTTTTTTAATTATTATTACTTATAAGTTGTCTTTGTCTGCTTTAAGTAAAGTAAGATGTAAGATATGAGACTTACAATGAGAAATATAATCCATTGTAACTTAAGTGGATGCAACCATCATACTCTTAAAAGCTATAACCACAAATAAGTGAATATTATAATACATTAAAACTGTTCTTATGAATATTCATGAGATGATACAAAATATTAAAAGATTTTTTATAATGCATTATGCATTCATTATAATGCCTTAAGAATACCCTTATAATGTATTATAAATATGGGCTTCATAGAAAGTGTTACCGAATTCATTACCTCATCTGTGAACATCCTCCTTCACAGCGTCATCGAGCTTCAACTTTGTTATCGTTTTGAAAATGCGACCTCTAGCGGCGAAAACCCAGGGTTCCTACCCATTTACCATTTTAAAATTCCATACTCAAATTTCCAAACCTCTCAGTAAATTTTCAGACCATATTTGACATTAATGGTTCATAGAGCATTATTTTCAGCTTTATATTTGGTATACAGTACAGTCATCTGAAAATATATAAAGTCCCTAAAATAATTAAAAAAAAATACATGCACACAAGAAACTTTTTGTGTGCCCTCGAGAAACTATTCACATGCGAATAGTTTGTTAATGGGAATTTTTTTGCATGCTTACACATTACAATTTCTAGCTTTATATAACCTATTTCCTTTGTGCATCACTATGAATAAAACGAGAGCATGGATGCACATGAATTAACAGAGATCTACTTGCTCAAAATTTGGCTTTGCTTATTGTATTACCTCTAATATCAATTGGGCTGATGCTGCAACAGGTGGCTCAGTGTGCATTGTCCTATATGCTAAGTTTAATGGTTTTTCATGCGCACATAGAAGTCTGTATATTTCTTTTTTTTTGCAAAGGTCCTTGAGACTGTGTAATACGGTGCTAAGAATATGTGTCCCTGCAGCACAAAAGCAGTGTTAAGTCGCTGGGGGATATTTGTAGCAATAGCCAACAATACATTGTATGGGTCACAATTATACATTTCTCTTTTATGCCAAAAATCATTAGGATATTAAGTAAAGATCATGTTCCATGAAGATATTTTGTAAATCTCCTACCGTAAATATATCAAAACTTAATGTTTGATTAGTAATATGCATTGCTAAGAACTTCATTTGAACAACTTTAAAGATGATTTTCTCAATATTTAGATTTTTTTGCACCCTCAGATTCCAGATTTTCAAATAGTTGTATCTCAGCCAAATATTGTCCTATCCTAACAAACCATACATCAATGGAAAGATTATTTATTCAGCTT
>NW_015505380.1:909498-910844 GCF_001515645.1 Sinocyclocheilus grahami
GCCCGCGTCCCCAGCCTGCACACACACACACACACACACACACACACACACACACACACACACACACACACACCACACACACACATCACACACACACACACACAGAGAGATGAGAGAACAGCAACCACCATATGTGACCCGTGCCGGCTAAATGAGTGTGAATGCACGTGGGCTAATTTTGAGCTACAATCCAAAAAAGTGACAAATGTCGATTTTGGTCGAATTTGAGGTTTTCACAAAAATGAGTTCATTAAGCCCTCGTCTAGCGATCCCGATGCTCCAAATAGTACTTAAACATCTAAAAGTATCTTTATTTGTACATCTCATTAATGTTAATCTAAGAATAACAGAAAAGATCGCTGCTCTTGATTGAACTGCTTTTGTAGATTTAATAATCAATTTATTTGTAATGAACACACTGAAGTGATTTCTGCATTTATATTATTTGTTTTTCTTACTTAAATGTTTTTGTTTAGATGTAAAATGTAACGCACTATTTGTTTCTTTCTTATATTTGTGAGCAATATTAAGCTAGTGAGTAATATTAAGAAAGGAAGTGGAAGAAACAATGCAATGTTGCTAGCTAATTTTGCTTTGGAAAACTTTAACTTGATTTTTCTCAGAACTGACTTTGTCGACTTGTGTGTGACTTGTGTCTTGTGACTTGTGTGTGTGTCTGATTCCAACAAATCATAGATCATTTTGAAGGTCCAACCCTCTATATACACTAATAAGAACAATATAAAACGCACTAAGGATTAACAAGCTGCTGGATTCATAAATATTAATCAGGTTGTGTGCGTTCGCTCGTACTGATTCGCTGAAATCAAATGAGGGACGATAACACACATTCCTCCTCACTATAATGAAGTCTAACAGACATGTGTCTCAGGCCAGACGAGCTGAACGTACCGCGGCGGCCGTGTGCTGATTGGTGGAGGTGTTGGCGGCTCCCTGGTTGTGTTTGGGGCTGCAGTAGCCGCTGTCGCTGTCGATGTCGGCCTCGCTGGCTCCCTGCTCGCTGGACGACTCCTGCTGAGACGTGTGTCTGCGCCCAGCTTTATTCTTCCACTGAGGACTCGCCTGATCCGACGCACATCTGACGCTGCCAGACGCCTCGCCGGGGAAATCTGAAAACACAGTGTGTTCAGAGCTCAGGGCTCACTGGCTCAGGAATAAAGCAGGAGTTCTGCAGTGTTTATGAAAGTACGTTTAATAAGGAACAAATCGAAGGGAACATCAATATGGCCTCTTGTATTAGCAACACTTCACAGTTTCAAAATACAAAAATCTCCTTTCCTTTTAAATTCATTTTAGGACGTTTAGAACAAAACTAAAATACTGAG